>NC_053162.1:69731168-70000737 GCF_016835505.1 Polypterus senegalus | reverse complement strand
GTTTGAAAAAGTCTATGGTCAAAAGCCAGCAAAATCGTTAAACCAAAATACCAATGCCCAATGGTGAAATCAAATATCAAAGCTGAGAATCGCAAGCAAAGTTCTAACACCCCCCAGATTTATTTGGATAGCTAAATACAATACAATACAATTTATTTTTGTATAGCCCAAAATCAAACAGGAAGTGCCGCAATGGGCTTTAACAGGCCCTGCCTCTTGACAGCCCCCCAGCCTTGACTCTCTGAGAAGACAAGGAAAAAACTCCCAAAAAAACCTTGTAGGGAAAAATGGAAGAAACCTTGGGAAGGCAGTTCAAAGAGAGACCCCTTTCCAGGTAGGTTGGGCGTGCAGTGGGTGTCAAAAGAAGGGGGTCAATACAATACAATACACAGAACAGAACAAATCCTTAATACAGCAAAAAAATAAAAATTTTATAAGTACGGAGCAGAATTTAACAGTAGATGATATCACATAATAAGATTTGGATATTTTTAGAGTCCTGGAGACCTCATCCATCAAGCCGCCTCCCCCATTTGGCCATTCCACGGCTAAAACAGTGCTGGGCCAGCCAATCAGATGAAAGGATCCCTCTATCCCATGATTCCTGCTATTAAATATATTAAATATGCTGCAAATATTGATCACAATATCGAGAAACCTGGACACCGAGAGGAGTGTGACCATCTTTTACAGGTGTGGAGCAATGACATAATCCTATACATAGTCAGCAACTATAAACAATATGGCTGATGCAAAATGCAAAAATACACAAAACGACAATGCCTTTGGTTTACGAAAAAAAATAAAACTACAGTCCAAGAAATAAACATAAAAATAAAAAAATATTCATCAGTTGAATACAGAACTGAACTGAAATCTGTACTTGTCAAAACCCCAAATCAAGACACATTTAGTTAAATGCTGCTTAAGAATTTGACCTAGGATGCTTGAATACTAGCATACCTCACATTAACTGATGCTGAAACTACAAATCCATCCATCCATCCATTTTCTAACCCGCTGAATCCGAATACAGGGTCACGGGTGTCTGCTGGAGCCAATCCCAGCCAACACAGGGCACAAGTCAGGGACCAATCCCGGGCAGGGTGCCAAACCACCGCAGGACACACACAAACACACCAAGCACACACTATGGCCAATTTAGAATCACCACTCCACCTAACCTGCATGTCTTTGGATTGTGGGAGGAAACCCACACAGACACGGGGAGAACATGCAAACTCCACGCAGGGAGGACCCGGGAAGCAAACCCAGGTCTCCTAACTGCGAGGCAGCAGCGCTACCACTGTGCCACCGTGCTGCCCACTACAAATCCTCTGTTAGATTAATTTGTTACTTTTACAAATGTGGCGTACATTGGTGATTATGCCCCTGATCGATACAAATGGAACAAAATAGCCACTGGAAGATCTTCCAACCAGTACGTTGACCATTGTTGTCATGTAGATTGGGAGACAGTAGTAGTAAATTGAAGAATAAATCAATTGAAATGGAACCAGATGAAACCAAGAAACAATCTATGCAATTACACATACACACACACACATATATGTATATATATATGTTACATAGTGCCTGCCAAATACAGTCAATTCTTGATTATCCATCACTCAGTTAACCATCAGTCTCTGTTAACTGTAAGGGACAAAAAAAAAAGCATTGAGCAGGCCATCACCTACCTATTACTGTACTATTACTGCTGTGCTGTACGCTGCAAACTGTGCACATTAGAAAAACTCTCCCTTGTGCTAGCACATAGTGGTCTTCCCCAATATCACGTATCATGATGCATTTTGAAATCACAGTGTCAGTTACGTACCTCTTTAATAGTTTTAATAGTTTCACAGCTTTTCTCTTTTGTTGTAATTAATCTAGAATGCGTGTGATGTTGGAATTGTCACAAAAAAACTTAATTATTAAACATTTATGAAACAGCAAAAGTCTCTCAAGTATTGCTTCAGTTTTCTGAGTAGGAAGAACAACAGTGAACAATAAAAAGTGTGATGCCGACAAAACTGAAAAACGTGTTGAAAATAAAAAAAAACACTGGCAGTAATGTCATTCTGTATTAAAGTTCATGTTCTTCTGTATTGTAATTTCCTTTTTAAATTCTGTTATTTTATGTTTTGTTAGTATATTGTGGCATGTAGGCAGCTTGAGATGCGTTGTGTGGGAGCAAAAAAGGTGGAATGAGTGCTGTAAGTGATGGGACTGGATGAAGGGCTTCTGTTCCATAAGGGTGGGTACACCTCTTAAGAGATGAGTGACAGGAGAAGTTAGGAGAACAGGAAGATGAGGCGGAAGGAAGTTTTGAGTAGGGACTCAGGAGTGTTTGCAGTATAGAGAAGTAATGTGAGTGGCAGGAGGTAGATAGATAGATAGATAGGTAAACTGATTGGTAGGGAAAGCTTTCTTTTATTGTTTTGGAGGAGAGCACCGTAACCTAGATAACGGAGTATAAGACAGGACACTGTTTGTTACGGAAAGAAAACTCTAGTACCTCTGAGCTGTATTTGCTTTTTACGCTGGCTGTTACAATATTATATGAATTAGTCCATTTTTTAATACTGTATTTTGTTAATTTAATTTTGTTTTGTAAATAAATATGACTATTCACTAAACACATTTAATGTAAAGTATATTATTTTCAAGATAGCAGTTCTCTTATCCGTCTTTT
Organism: Polypterus senegalus; assembly: GCF_016835505.1. Classification (NCBI taxonomy): domain Eukaryota; kingdom Metazoa; phylum Chordata; class Cladistia; order Polypteriformes; family Polypteridae; genus Polypterus; species Polypterus senegalus. Next base: position 69,998,039 of record NC_053162.1, on the reverse strand, counting down.
CTCTTATACGTCACAGCCTCGGTCCCGACCTACCCTGTATGACGGATAATCAATGTTTTACTGTAATACAAAGAGTAAGTGAGACGTGTTTCACCCTACTTGGGGCTATCAGATGTATGCAGCTTTGCTTTTAGGGATCAAATCTCGGACGTCAGCGCCTGAGGCAATGCCTCAGTCGTTGCACCACAGCAGCTGGTTCACTTACTTGACAGGGTGTTGATTGGAGTATTATATCCATAAATCTGAATCACAATCTGATTATTTGGGTGGTCACAAGCGTTACCTGGTGATTCAGACCTATGGATATACACACACATACACACTCACATGTAGTAGTGAAACAGGACAAACTTTAAAAACTAATAAACAAACAGGTATCGCTAGCTAAGCAGAAGAAAGGTACACTCCAATACGTAGCCAGAGGTAGACTGATTCTAATGGAAGCTGGCCTGTGAGTGAGGAGGGCCCCTCTCAGCTCCCCACTATTGACGTCACACCTCCCTCTCCCCTCTGCCCGCAGCCTCTCAGATTAGCGCAGATATATCGCTCCTGCAAGCGAACTATAACACTTAGCAGAATGACAGAGTCACAAAATTAACCAGAATGTTCAACCAAATTATAAAAAAAAAGATCTAAATCCGTTAAGTAGTTCTCTTGTGAAAAGCGGACAGGCATACAGACAGATGATGGATTTTATATATATAGAGATATACATACATACAAAATAGAATGTCTGTCTGTTTGAACTTCACATTATTTCTCATGTAGTCTACCTTAGAATATATTCTAATATTTTCAACATATAAATATCCAAAAAAAAAAAAAAAGTGAGACAACATCATAAAAAGTTACCATTTTCACTGGACCTGGAGATCTGTACTTTTATCAATAGTAACAAAAGTCTTTTGAGGCAGAGGGAGTGGAGGAAGGTGTGTGTGCTGCTTGACTCTCATTTGTCTCTCAGTATTTTATGACTGTGGTGCATTCTGCACTCTCTATTATATTTCACTATTATTACTGATTTGCAAATTTTTCTTGATGCAAAATGAATTGCATTTCTTGAAATTTACTTACTCTTACTCCTAATTTTACTCTTAGTTTTTCTTACTCTTAATTTTACAGTCACATTTTACAATGGCTTAATAAGATCAAAAGCACTACTAGGTTCTAATTAATACTAAAAAAAAGTTGTTTCTGCTATTTTGAGGAGGTCATAACTGTCAGATCTGCTTTTTATTTATTTTATGCATATAAGGTACATTTAATCACTGGTCCCAGCGAAGCCAGGTAGAAAAGCTAGTTGTATCAATATAACTGATGTGGAATGTGGCCCAGACACAGACAGACGGACAACGGTTTGTCACCCCGCACACACATGTTTATTATATACAATATTTACAAGTTTATCAGTCCGTGCACAAACCCAGTGCTTTCAGCAACGATTCCCCAAAATCCAGGCCTTACAGTCCAGTGCCTGTCTTCTGGCCGCCTCCACTCCTCTCTCACCAGACTCCAGTCTACTTCCACCCGACTCTTGACTCCGAGTGAATGGAGGCAGCCCCTTTTATAGCTCCAGCTGCTCCCCGGCACTCCTCCACGGACACTCCCCTGTGTGGCGGAAGTGCCAGCTGCGCACCCGGAAGCCCTCCGGGTGTTGCCAGTCTTCTTCCCCCCAGCACTTCCTGGTGTGGCGGACCAGGGCTCTTCAGGCACCGGGGCGCCCCCTGGTAGTGACCACTGACCCCTACAGGGTTGAGCTTCCAAGCTCTGCACCTGTGGTCCCCAGTGCAACCAGGGCGGTTGCCCCCTCATGGTCTGAAGGAGGTGTAAGCCCTCCTCTGGCCCTCCTGGGCATCCTGGCTGGGTACCACCCCCAGCTGTCCGCCTCAACACTGTACAGCAAAACCCAATCGTTTTCTGAGACAGATGTCATAATGGACACAGTAAATGAAGTTTCACCTTTGCAGGCCAGTTTCCCATGGTCTATATTAGCTGGCATTCTTGGGAGGTTCTACATTTCTGTAGATGGTAGTAAGAACAATCAATGTTACCCCTGTCAAGGAGATGCTTCCTCATGCTCCTATGGTTCATCCCTTTCCAGTTAATATCTTTTTATGAGCGTGGTGAATACAATGGTAACCAATCTTAATCATTGCCTTCCTGAGTATGTTGATCATTTTCATAGCTGGATAATAAACAGTCCCTGTTTTGATAAACAAACCAGGAGAGAACAAGCAAATATTTACCTACATGACTAAATATCGCTATTGCTTTGCTCTTCTCTTTTTTGTACTCCTGTCTTTTTTTTTCACATATCCATTACAGGAAAACCTAATAGAACATAACATTTTTGCACCACTTCTAATGAAGGATTTTAAGAAATGAACATGCAGTATTAGTTCAAGTTGTCTGTCCTTTTTTACTTATTGTGTCATATTATTTTAGATAAAATAATCAGAGTGCCACAGCTTTGTACAATAGTGTATTTTGTTATTAGAGCATATTGCAGTGATTATCACTGCCGACAAATGGATACAGAAACCTGGATATACATTCTGTACCTGGGGTCTTTTTTATAAAGCTTGTGTGTGCACAAAAAGAATCTTGAAATGAAACTTGACAGGGAATGTGTGTATATTTACAGCAGCTTTGACCTGTGCATAGTAGGGAAATGCAGCACAATCAGATAAATGGCGACTTGCATGCATCATTCATCTCACTTACCTGTTATCGAAATGTGTGTTAAAGTGAATATTAAAGCTCAGATTTAATGAATATGATGCAGAGTGTATTTTAGTTCCATTTCAAGAGGACTAATGCTGTGTATTTGAACTGAAGAAACTTTTTGTTTTGTTTCATGACTTCAGACTACCTGCTGTCACTTCTCTGGGCACTGGTCGGCAGGTCAGGAGTATCTCAGCCAAGTTTCACTCCATCATGAACTCTGTGCTGGAAGCCTTTAACCGACCGATGAAGTGCTACAAACAGTTTTTATATGGCATGGGTGCATATACGTATAACATATTCTAACCAATATTCTGTAAAAATACAACTCACACCAGAATCAATTTTCCTAATGTAAATTTTAAAACACTCCTATTACAATAAGGATACCTAACAAGAATGAAGCTGCTTTTGTTAACTGTAAGCAGTGACATTCTATCAACATACAAGTCATCTATGATGTTAAGATAAGATTCACAATTATCAGGACTGCTTTGGATGCCATTCACAGATTGAAATCAGAGAGCGAAGATATGTTTTTTTGCCTCCTCCCATTACACGCACACTCTGCTGGTGACTAATAACTGGACCTTTTTTTTATTTCAGGCATTGTCAATGTCAATATCAATTTATTTATATAGCACATTTAAAACAACATAGGAATGCTGTGGCCATGTGCTTTACAATAATAGAATAAAAGAAAAACATACAATTAACATGAATAGCATAAACAGAAATAAAATAAATGAGCATAAATAAAATAAATAATAAATTGAAGTCAGATTACATAATCACAATGAAGAAACCATCAGTATGCAAGTGAATATAAATGAGTCTTTAATCTTGTTTTGAACAGTTCAATTGTAGACGACTCCTTTATGTGATGAGGTAAAGAGTTCCACATGCGAGGAGCAGCAGCTGTAAAAGCCCTGTCCCCCTTGGTTTTACACTTAGTATGAGGGACAACAAGAGACAACTGACCAGAAGATCTAAGCACTCTAGATGGCTGGTGTAAAACACACAATTCAGATAAATAGGCAGGAACAAGCCTAGGGAAAGATTTAAAAAGCTAGTAATAAGATTTTAAAAACAATTTGAAAACTGACAGGCAGCCAGTGTAAAGAAGCTAATATTGAAGAAACAGAATCAGACTTTCTTCACCCAACCAGAAAGCGAGCAGCAGCATTCTGGACCAACTGTAACCTGCGTATCTGGGATTTGAATACAACGAGTTGCAGTAATCAAGGTGAGAAAAGATAAAAGCATGAGTAGTTTTCTCAAGATCCCTAGAAAATAAAAAAGGCTTGATCTTACCTAAAAGACGAAGCTGGAAAAAGCAACTCTTAAGTACAGAATTAATCTGTTTCTCAAAAGAGAGGTTACTGTCAAAAATAACACCAAGATTGCGGATTTGAGGTTTGCAAAAAAGAGCTGAGAAGTCCAAGGCCAATTTGTGCTTTAGCTGATGGACACACTATAAGCACCTCCATTTTATTTTGATTCAGATCAAGAAAATTATTAGCCATCCTGGATCTTAGTTCAAAAAGACAGTTGTGCAGTTGATTCATTGCAGAGTTGCAGACGGGAATATAAACCTCTGTATCATCAGCATAGCAATGAAAAGAAATGTTAAATGTTCTTAGTAATAGCTCCAACAGGGTGAAGGTATATAGAGAATAACATAGGACCCAAAATGTGACTGGAGCTCATGGCATTAACAGCAACAGTAACATGTTGCCATTCAAAATATTTGTACTTCTTGCTGACACACTTAGGCTACCAAATAAAGGTTCTTTTTGTGCCTCTAATGTAGTATGGAGAATTGTTTATCTCACACTACTGGATATGATAAGTGGCTGTACTATCAGCCAGTAAAGGTCTGCAATATCGTGATTGCATATGTATGAGGTTGACTAGCATGGTTCATATATGGCTGTTTCAGAATAGAACCAGGTAGGATTTGAGGCACATTCACAAACACACATTTACAAGAAGACTGTGATTTATAAAGGGGAAATTGCATAGAAATGTGTGTATGCCAGTTTTAATAAATCAGATTTTTTTGGCAAATGCATTTGCCTGTTTCATGTCATAGGCGTATTTTCTTGCTTGAAATCATCTAATGTTTTATTAACGAGGCCTCTGGTCTTTGCCTGTGTGGAGTTGGCATGTTCTTGCCTTATATGCACAGGTTTATGCTGGGTCTCCAGTTTTCTTCCCATATCCCCAAAGATATGCATGCTATGTTAATTGCTCACTGGGCAAACAAGTGGACATACAGCAGACTAGCTTCCCATGCTACCAAGGTAAAGTCCAGGAGTGCACTCTTAAAAGTAAAGATTCCAGAGTAGTTCTTCAGAATGATGCCATAGGGGTACCTTTTCTGGTTCTCAAAAGACCCATCCACATAATGGATCTAGAAAGAATCTTTCCTTATTTAGATCCTTAATAGACTCCACACAGTAAATAACAATGAATAGATGTTAAATGATATGTGAAATGCCACTAAATCATGATTTTAAAAGGACTGTTGCTGCATACAATAACACAGGCTAAATCCAGATTTTCTTATTCTGTTAATGTCTTGCTAGGCAGCCTACCATATATTAAAGATTTCAGTTTTTTTTCAATATATTAGAAAGTTTTTCAAAGCACAAAGAACCAACTTCAACCCTTACCATAACAAAATGGTGTTTCGTCAAACAATAGTTCAACAAGGAACCACAAAACCATAAAATGCCATTAAAGAATCCTTATTTTTAAGTGTGTGGATTAAGTGAATTTGAGAACATTATGTATTACTAATAGAGCATGAAGAAAAAAATAAAAGAGGCACAAATGCTATTAGTTCCTTCCAGGACCCTCTTGAACCTACAACCGCTTGTATCATAGTCGGGCAGATGAGGACACATACATCCAGACAATGGGTAGGTGCATAAAGTGATTAATGCTTTTATTTAATATCCAAAATCTTGATTTTTTTTAATTTTGTGTTTTTTTTTTCTCCTTTCTATTCATTTTGCTGTAAATAATTGTATCTGTTATTATTATTTGTTTAATTCAGGAGCATGCCTTTGTAATGTTCTATTTTTTGAAAATAAAATTAAGGAAAAAAAAAGAAATGTGCACCTGGTCAGCCAAACACCAAAAAGGCAGGGAAGGGCTAAAGTTCATTAATGGATGCACACATGAGCGTGTCTGTGAAGACTATGCTGATTCATCCTAAGCCAGTCTTCCTTTCCATTCCCCTAGTGGTGATCATTGTTTACCTGAATGATTCTGACATTTATAGTCCCATAACTTCACCGAAATCAGTTCATTAAGTTCTTTCTGAATCTTAATCTGGTATTTTACCCTTACTTAACTTCTTCTGCTTAAGACCTCTTTGTATTTCTTCACTGCAGCTCTGCCTTGCCTCAATAGTTCTGTTTGTGCTTAACTGTGCATCATATTTTTATATGTGTTCTATTGGAATGATCTGACAGACCTGCACACATATTTACAAAACAATAACCAGGGGTAAACATTCCAATTTTATTTGATAATTTCATTTGGCTCAATTAACAATGTAAATATATGGATGAACATGCAGTATGCAATGACTGATTGAAAAAGGTTTAAAGACTGTATCTGTCATTTCACTTATGAATTTCCCTTGAGTTTGAGGACCCTTTGTTTTTCAAAGTACATTCCTTCAGACATACGTTTCTATAAGGGCAATAAAAAATTGACAAAGGTAGAAAAATGTCATCAACTTCTGAATAATTGTAGTAGTTTTCATCAAAAAATAATTTTAATGTAGTAAATGAATCATCAACTCACAGCTAAAAAAGAACCGAAGAGCTAAATTATTTAGCATGATAATTTAAGGAATAAACAGAGACCAGTACCAGTGTATATTTACAACACATTGAATCCCCCGCTACCAACACACACGAATTCATAAATTTCAAAACATATCAGTCATCGACAGGAGAACCTTCCAAAAGTAAATACAATTTTGCAGAATAATTTTCATGGCGTTGGGGATGTGATTTTAGAGGCATTCTCTGCCTTATTATAAATGCATTCTATTCGTGAGTGTTCGTCTTGTACTGTTTCTGTGCCTTTTGATTACTCAACTTTAGTGTATTACTTGAAACCAACATCTGAATCATCGATTGTTTTCTTCTTCTCCTTATTATTCTTTACACTTATATAACGCTTTTCTTATACCTCAGAGCGCCCTCAACACTAACAGTAGATCTTCGTACTGGGAGACAGCAGTACTACCACTGCGCCACCTTCGTGGATTTGCGAGCTGGGTTACAAAAGTATGTTGTTCGTCAACAATTAAACGTACAAGGTCATTGGTTCCCTGCAATATTTGTAAACAAATAAATAAATGTATAAAATAGATCTGAAAACACAACAGTATTTAGGGTTTCTCACCTGATCACAGATTTCATATTTCCTTTTAATCCAAGCAGCTCTAAAGGTGACAATTTTCAAGTGAGAATTGAGGGGGAAAAGCTGCTGGTACATAAAAGTCACTCGTTCCCCAAGTGATTTATAACATTTATCTTATCTAAGGATGTTGAAATAAGGTGCTTTGTTTGTAAATATCCTGGAAGGCAAAACCTATCTGACCAAAAATAACATAACTAAATATATATGCTTCCTTCCATGCTAATTATCAGAGATAAATTGATACTTCCAGGATTTCTGCTTGTATCATGTAGGTAAATACATAAAACAATGCAAGTAGTGTTTGGACATGCCTATATTATATATAAACTAAATTGAAATTGAAAAAAAAAAGAGAAAATAAAGTTCTAAACCATAGTTGTAATTATTACCGGAGAATTTTGACTTTTCACTTTTTAAATACACTAACGTCGTGTTGTATTTGCCCTGCCGCGTCAACTGTAGTGTGGCGTGATTGCCAGTTGGGATGAAATTCCCACGTTTATACTGCGCGCGAGCTAATAGCTCTTGACTGCGCAGGCTGCACCTGTTTTTGTCGAGGTATGCAAAATAACACGCCGTCGCCCCGCCCCCTGCACTTGTGCTTTTATCCCAATTGGTCCGCAGGGAGTTTATGCTAATCAGCACTGATCCTTTCTGCACCTGAGTCGTTTTTACTCTGCTGGAGTATATGAAGCCAAGGCATGCAAGAAATATCCGCTACTGATTCATCCTCCTACCCATCTGATTTCAACCGGCAGGCCTGTTCCGTGATTTCAATAACATGGGCTCTTTCAGCGGACAGAAAACGAAGCGAGAGACAACAGAATAAAAAAATGTCAAGGTCTTTTCCTGTAAAGAAGCACCTGAATTAGAAAAAGCCAAATTATACCTGGATGCGCAAAAAGGAGGTAAGGATTGATTTAAGGGTGGTTCATTTCAAGCTGAATGCGTCAAATTTAAAGTGACAACTTTCTGAATGACGACTGAGCTTATACTCAAACTCTCAGTGGAAGAAATCCACATCATTCTCGCCGACACACTGAAAAAATCAGGTCGCTGTTTTACCGTTACAGTGGGACGTCTTGTTTTACTTTAGCTTTTTGTAGTTTTACTATATAATCTTCTTTTTAAAAAATTCTGAATTAAAAAAAAAAAATTCTGATGCATAATGCAAACGCTGCAGTTCAGCAGGTGCCAAATCTCTCCACAAAAGCTGGTCTCACCGGGGCAGCTTGCTTTGGGATTCTCAAGGGCTCTGTTAACTGAGCTGAAGAGGCTGATCCGCAGCTATTTGGGGGCCTTTTTCCACATATAACGCTGGGAGAAACACGTTTTGTACACATTTCGTTCATTGTGCTTGCTTTATTTTTTCTGAAAAATTATTTTAAAATAGGAAACAGCAGAAAACCCTCCCTGATTTACAGAAGGGACGCTTTAATAAAGGCTACTAATTACTATAGTATAGTTCAGGGAGCTCGACATAATTTACGTTTGATTCTGCCAATGGCTATGTCTTTGGGAAAATTCTCACTATTAAAAAGAAAAAGAAGTCTAATAAAAAAAAAAGGAGAGAGACAAGGCATTTTGTAGAGATTTATAAAATTGGTCCTTATTAGGTATTTCTTTTTATAGACAAGAAAACCTTTGCCACAAATCATAATTGGTCATCTGGTTAAAGCCATTCATATCATCTGTGTATTTTCTATGATTTTCATAAAATTCTTAAATGAAAAAAGCCAAATTTTAACCATCTATGTGTTAACAATAGTGCTCCGTTATTACTAAATTTAAATCTTTTTCCACCCTCAAGGGAGTCCCAATACACAACACTGAATGTACATATCAAGCAATAGACTGGACGTTTTTTTTTTTTGCCAATGCTAAATCAATGTTGCTCAAAGTATTTTTTACTATTTTGAATAAATGGTTAGTCTCATAAGAGTCCCTCCCTCTTCTATCCTTACCAGGAATAATGTTATGCTGTGAATGCGGGGTATGTGCACAATGGCACTATGGTCAGTGACAAGTCCAGATCTATTAAGTAAGTGGTCAACACACATCTTAATCTGTGCAAGGAAACGCATGCATTACATTCATTACATGCTTTTTAATTATATATATATATATATATATATATATATATATATATATATATATATACTGCTCAAAAGAATTAAATGAACACTTTTAATCAGAGTATAGCATAAAGTCAATGAAACTTATGGGATATTAATCTGGTCAGTTAAGTAGCAGAGGGGTTGTTAATCAGTTTCAGCTGCTGTGGTGTTAATGAAATTAACAACAGATGCACTAGAGGGGCAACAATGAGATGACCCTAAAACAGGAATGGTTTAACAGGTGGAGGCCACTGACATTTTTCCCTCCTCATCTTTTCTGACTGTTTCTTCACTAGTTTTGCATTTGGCTACAGTCAGTGTCACTACTGGTAGCATGAGGCGATACCTGGACCCTACAGAGGTTGCACAGGTAGTCCAACTTCTCCAGGATGGCACATCAATACGTGTCATTGCCAGAAGATTTGCTGTGTCTCCCTCCACAGTCTCAAGGGCATGGAGGAGATTCTAGGAGACAAGCAGTTACTCTAGGAGAGCTGGAGAGGGCCATAGAAGGTCCATAACCCATCAGCAGGACCAGTATCTGCTCCTTTGGGCAAGGAGGAACAGGATGAGCACTGCCAGAGCCCTACAAAATGACCTCCAGCAGGCCACTGGTGTGAATGTCTCTGACCAAACAACCAGAAAGACTTCATGAGGGTGACCCAAGGGCCCCATGTCCTCTAATGGGCCCTGAGCTCACTGCCCAGCAGCATGCAGTTTGATTGGCATTCGCCATAGAATACCAGAATTGGCAGATGCACCACTGGTGCCCTGTGCTTTTTACAGATGAGAGCAGGTTCACCCTGAGCACGTGACAGAAGTGAAAGGGTCTGGAGAAACCATGGAGAACATTTTGCTGCCTGTAACATCATTCAGCATGAGCAGTTTGGTGGTGGGTTAATGATTGTCTGGGGAGGCATATCCATGGAGGGTCACACAGACCGCTACAGGCTTGACAAAGGCACCTTGGCTGCCATTAGGTATCAGGATGAAATCCTTGGACCCATTGTCAGACCCTATGCTGGTACAGTGGCTCCTGGTGCACGACAATTCCTGGCCTCATGTGGTGAGAGTATGCAGGCAGTTCTGGAGGATGAAGGAATTGATACCATTGACTGGCCACCACACTTTCCTGACCTAAATCCAATAGAACACCTCTGGGACATTATGTTTTGGTCCATCCAATGCCACCAGGTTGCACCTCAGACTGTCCAGGAGCTCGGTGATGCCCTGGTCCAGATCTGGGAGGAGATCCCCCACAACACCATCTGTCATCTCATTAGAAGCATGCACCGATGTTGTCAGGCATGTATACAAGAACACAGGGGCCATACAAAGTGCTGCGTACAATTTTGAGTTGCTGCAATTAAATTTTGGCAAAATGGACTAGCCTGCCACATAATTTTTTCACTCTGATTTTTGGGGCGTCTTTGAATTCAGGGCTCTGTAGGTTGATCATTTTCATTTCCATCAAACGATGTGGCATCCTTTCATTCCTAACACATTACCCAGTCTATATCAGTATAGATATCCAGGAGGATTTCTTTTTCCCATTGAGATCTGATGTGTTTTCAAAGTGTTCCTTTAATTTTTTGAATAGTTTATATATATATATATATATATATATATATATATATATATATATATATATATATGTAGGGCCAGGGTGGTATATTCCAATAAGTGTCCTCAAGTAGGCTCTTTTGTAGGTTAAACCTTTAAATACTATTCCACACAAAACATTAATCCTAATGTTACAAACTTTGGGTACCTATTCGGGTATAAATTACATTGTGACCTGAGTAGCTGAAAGGAATCACTCAATATATATAAAGACAGAAAACTCAAGCAGAGAAAACTCATGACAGTATAAGGTATGGAGTAAGGCAGCGTCATCTCTGCTGCACCATGAGCAGCACTGAAGGATGCCCCCGTGACCAGTGGTCTCAGTAATGTATACAAAAGAATGTGAGCACTAGCAACTCATGCTCGATATTTGACAGAAGGTGAGGGTGTATGTGAGTGAGTCCTGTAATGACCGGGCCATCCAATTCAGTTTGGGGTTTTCCGCCTTGTACCTGATGGTGCAGAGAAAGCTCCAGTCCTTGTGACTAATTGGATTAAGTCAGTGGGAGAACACAATGTTATGTAAATCAGGGTTGGGGCTGTGATTGATTGTACAAGAAACATCATTACCAAGGGCCAAAAGTGAAGACTTCAGCTGCTTGTTAAGGTTGAGGACACTCCTGCTGATACATTCATTTTTCTTCCAGAAACACTTTTCCAAAGACCTTTGAAAGATCTCTAATCGCTCACATTTCATACGCTGTTCCCACCAAATACTGCTGGCATTGAATCCATGAATGCCCAGGCGCGGAGCCCATGTGTCTCCACAGGCTCAAATCACAAGTGACATGCAGGTCCATTATGCAGACCCAGCTAGAGCTGATCAACCTGCTGACTCTTGGCAGCATTTCAAAGTAGGCAGTGCTGCTCTCCGAGATACTCTTAGCAATCTGAACTGTGCTACAGAACCGTTTAAAGAGAACTGTAGACTCCCAGGGCCCATCCCACCATCGGAGCATAGAGATCTTCACATCAGTGTCCAGGGCAAATTTCAATGCTTTGACTGCCATAAGGCTTATTATTGGTCTGGCCAAACGCTGACAGCTACAGTGTGAGTGGCATTGTCTCAAGTATTTCAACTGTAAGTATTGTGACAAGGAGTATGTCAGCCTGGGTGCACTGAAGATGCACATCCGCACACACACACTGCCATGTGTGTGTAAGCTCTGTGGTAAGGCCTTCTCTCGACCCTGGCTATTGCAAGGACATATTGGCACCCACACAGGTAAGATTTTGTAGCTTATTATAATAACCTGCAATGTATCCTTTACAGACTTGTTTCTGATTTTAATGTGATGTCTAGTGAAGAGTACTTTTGTAAATATAATGAACATTCAGGAAACATTGAGTACTTTTGAAAAAATTAAATGTTAACACAGAGTAGTGGCATGATGATTTCTGCCACCTTGGAGCATGCAGACCCTGCTTTAAATTCTGAACAACATAGTGTTACTATGTGACCAGCCTGCAGAACGAGGTTCAAAATACCTGCAACTGCCAAAAATATCTATCAAAGAAAAATTATATAGCTGTATATTTTATAGAGTCCATTAAAAGAAGCAAAATGAATGCCACAGTTTAATGAGCCCTTGAATTGTTTTCATGTTCAATGATAAACATTGCAAAGCTGGCAATGAATGGTGACTTTTAACACCAATGTCTACAATGACACATTCAAACATTTGTACAGAAACTCTGCCGAGGGTGGTTGAGGGTACAACTATTGCCTATCAGATACTGTTTTAATGTAATTAGATATGTTGTTAAATAATTTAATTTGTTTCCTTGAGTTCTGAGGTCATACTAAGTAGGTATGACAGATATAGACTGACCAATGTCAGCTGATAAATGTAGTTATCCATCCACTCATTTATCAAACCTATTTAATCCAAGTCAGGAAGTAAGGGTTGGAGCCTAACCCAATACAGCAAGAATCAACTCCTGATGGGATATCAGTCTGACCAGTAGCTGTGAGCAGATGAACATAACAGTTCTATCACTTCTTCACATGGTCTCCCCGCAGCTTGATGCCCTTCTTATATCATTCCACTTCTTTCTTAATTCCTTGGGAGAAGAAACTTTTCGTTTGCCCACTTAGCCTCTTCATTAGAGGTGAACCTGCAATCATGTGGAGCCTCTAAGTGGACTGAAGATGTGATAGTCACATGGTGCTAGGTCATGCCTGTAATGGGGATCTGGAGGACATTCAAACAGCTGTTGCATTGTCTCCACCACTGTGGCCGCTACATGAGGACAGGCATCCTCGTGGAACAGCAAAACTGTTTTTGATGCATTCCTCTTCTTTTGCTAGAAATAGCAGGCTTCATGAACTCTCTAAGCATAGCACAGTACATAGCACTGGTCAGTGACAGTCCTGGAAAAGCACCAAAGTAGGATCCTTCATGTCTCAAAACAAAGTTATCATATTTTTTTTGGTGGAGCACTGAAGTTTGAAGTTCTTCTTTACTGGAGAAGACGGGTGTTTCCACAGCATGCTTTGTCTCCTTTTTTCCAGCTCACAATGATGGACCCATTTGTCATCTCTAGTGACAATCCACTCCAAAACACTCGGATCTTCTTCATAATGTTTCAGGAATTTGGTCACAACCTCCACACACTGTTGCCTGTACAAATCAGTAAGCTGCTTAAGTGCCCCAAGCCATCATGCACTATGGCATGTGCACATCCATAGCTGATATCGAAATGTGCAGCAACAGTAGGCAACATAATCAGTCAGTCTTCTTTGATGAAGATATTTGTCACATCAATGATGTTGATGGGTGACCAGACTAAGCTTTGTCAGTTAAATTTGTTCTTTCCACTTTAAACCTTTCTACAAATTCATAAACCTTTCATTGAGTCATGCGGTTTTAACTTCACTGAATTTCAGCAGGTTTCACTCCCTGTGCCCAAAGAAATCTCACTAAGGCACGTTGTTCAACAAAGGTGCAATCACACAGAGGAGTGTCCATGGCTTTGACTAGACCAATGACAGAGTGCTGTGCTGTGTGTGTTCTATCTACCCATAAGCCCCTGCAAATGTGTTGTATTCCATCAGCTCCTATAAATTGTGGTTACCATGTAATTTTGACATTGCCTTTGCTTTTTGATTTACTCTCATACATAAACCAGTTACTCCCTGTGTCTCCAGGAGTGTCATTTCCATTCAATGGTCCCACAAAATGTAGCTCTTGTAGACTGGATAACTTAACGTATACAAAGCCGGATACTTTATGGAAAGCTGCTCTCAATATGTGATCTTTTCTAGTGTTTCAGCTACAAGTGTTTAAACTGTCAAGAGGGTTGTACTTCACAAGCCCTAAAATCAAGTGGCTCTCCACTGGATGACGGCCTGCTGCATGTACTCCATGTGTGCGGTGACCTAAAAATGATACTTTGTTTTTATGTAACTAATATTGTAGCTACCATTTATTAGTGTGTATCTTTAAGATTTTATGAGGTCCTGCACAAACCTCCTCAAAAGATTTTTAGGCTGGGTCGTCATTCTTTCTTCCCTTGTCGTCTTTTTTTTTTTTTTCTTTTACTCCAAGCTGTTTTATTGTTCTTCAGACACTGCTGAGTCATAGTGATGTATCCAAGCTTCACCCCCATATTCTTAAATGACTCCTTCTCTGAATCATTACCTCAAGGTTCTATTTAGAACACTAGATGTGGTAACGATTCATTCCAGTATATACAGCCTTTCTCCATCGTTTGGATGTAAAGTCACCAAATTAAGTCAGATATCTCAAATACAGCGATGTAGTTACAACAATGTCAGACGTGCTCACTGAACCTCTGAATGATTTCTCATTCATGTTACAGAATTCTCTTCACTTTTCACAGAACTAATACATGGAAAAATGACGGCACAAAGTGCAGATTTCGCCCGACAGTTATCTGTGTACAGTCTTCTCGTCTTCTGAAGCTAAAGAAATCGGCAGCAGCTGCAATGGCTCGTCTACTCTCTGGGACAATGCAGAGATACAAAGCTATTGCCTTGCAATGCAGTATGAAACTACACAAACAAAAAGGGGCACACATTTATTAGGCTGTCGTACACACAAAAAGAGGCTCGAACCAGTCATGCGTATGCAACCTCCCAAGAAAATGTCAGAATTTATAAAAGAAAACTTGACAGGGGAACAGCCGTGTATATTTACGGCAACTTGGACCCATGTTTACACAACTGGGAAATGGCGACACCTTTGATCAAGTAGGGAAATGCAGCTCAATCAGATAAATGATGACTCGCATGCATCATTCATATCACTTACCTGTTACTGTAATGTGTGTTGACATGGCAAACATATTAAAGCACAAATGTGATGAATATCATGCACACTGTATTTTGGTTCCATTTCAAGAGGACCAATACTGCGTATTCTTGTTTTGTTTCAAGAGTTCAGACTACCTGCTGTCACTTCTCTGGGTACTGGCCGACAGGTCAGCAGTATCTCAGCCAAGCTTCACTTTATAATGAACTCTGTGCTGGAAGCCTTTAACCAACCAACAAAGTGCTACGTCAGGTTTTTATATGGTGTAGGTGCATATACAGTACAGGCCAAAAGTTTGGACACACCTCCTCATTCAATGTGTTTTCTTTATTTTCATGACCATTTACATTGGTAGATTCTCACTGAAGGCATCAAAACTATGAATGAACACATATGGAGTTATGTACTTAACAAAAAAAGGTGAAATAACTGAAAACATGTTTTATATTGTAGTTTCTTCAAAATAGCCACCCTTTGCTCTGATTACTGCTTTGCACACTCTTGGCATTCTCTCGATGAGCTTCAACAGGTAGTCACCTGAAATGGCTTTCACTTCACAGGTGTGCCTTATCAGGGTTATTTAGTGGAATTTCTTGCTTTATCAATGGGGTTGGGACCAGCAGTTGTGTTGTGCAGAAGTCGGGTTAGTTGGACGATCATTTATTTTTCGACAGGACAATGACCCCAAACACACCTCCAGGCTGTGTAAGGGCTATTTGACCAAGAAGGAGAGTGATGGTGATGGAGTGCTGTAAATGGTCATGAAAATAAAGAAAACACATTGAATGAGGAGGTGTGTCCAAACTTTTCGCCTGTACTGTACGTATAACATAGTATGTTGAAAAACAATATAAAAAGGCAATCTGCATCAGTGTCCATTTTCTTCACATGCATTTTAATAAACTCATATTGTAATAAGGGCACCTAGAGAGAATGAAGCTGCTTGTGTTAACTGTAAGCATTGATATTCTATTACAGTGGTGCTTGAAAGTTTGTGAACCCTTTAGAATTTTCTATATTTCTGAATAAATATGACCTAAATCATCATCAGATTTTCACTTGAGTCCTAAAAGTAGATAAAGAGAAACCAGTTAAACAAATGAGACAAAAATATTATACTTGGGTCATTTATTTATTGAGGAAAATGATCGAATATTACATATTTGTGAGTGGCAAAAGTATGTGAACCTCTAGGATTAGCAGTTAGTTTGAATTTTGAAATTAGAGTCAGGTGTTTTCAATCAATGGGATGACAATCAGGTGTGAGTGAGCACCCAGTGTTATGTAATGAACAGGGATCTATCAAAGTCTGCTCTTCACAACACATTTGTGGAAGTGTATCATGGCACGAACAAAGGAGGTTTCTGAGGACCTCAGAAAAAGAGTTGTTGATGCTCATCAGGCTGGAAAAGGTTACAAAACCATCTCTAAAGAGTTTGGACTCCACCAATCCACAGTAAGACAGATTGTGTACAAATGGAGAAAATTCAAGACCAGTGTTGCCCTCCCCAGGAGTGGTTGACCAACAAAGATCACTCCAACAGCAAGGCTGTAATACTCGGCGAGGTCACAAAGGACCCCAGGGTAACTTCAAAGCAACTGAAGACCACTCTCATATTGGCTAATGTTCATGAGTCCACCATCAGGAGAACACTGAACAACAATGGTGTGCATGGCAGGGTTGCAAGGAGAAAGCCACTGCTCTCCAAAAAACAAAATTGCTGCTCGTCTGCAGTTTGCTAAAGATCATGTGGACAAACCAGAAGGCTATTGGAAGAATGTTCTGTGGACGGATGAGACCAAAATAGAACTTTTTGGCTTAGGTCAAAAGCATTATGTTTGGAGAATGGAAAACACTGCATTCCAGCATAAGAACCTTATCCCATCTGTGAAACACGGTGGTGGTAATATCATGGTTTGGGTCTGTTTTGCTGCATCTGGGCCAGCTTGCCTTCATTGATGGAACAATGAATTCTGAATTATATCAGAAAATTCTAAAGGAAAATGTCAGAAAATATGTCCATGAACTGAATCTCAAGAGAAGGTGGGTCATGCAGCAAGACAACGACCCTAAGCACACAAGTCGTTCTAAAAAAGAATGGCTAAAGAAGAATAAAGTTAATGTTTTGGAATGGCCAAGTGAAAGTCCTGATCTTAATCCAATCAAAATGTTGTGGAAGGACCTGAAGCGAGCAGTTAATGTGAGGAAACCCACCAACATCCCAGAGTTGAAGCTATTCTGTACGGAGGAATAGGCTAAAATTCCTCCAAGCCGGTGTGCAGGAATGATCAAAAGTTACCGGAAATGTTTAGTTGCAGTTATTGCTGCAAAGGGAGAGGGAGAAAGGGGGGTGGTCACACCAGATACTGAAAGCAAAGGTTCACATACTTTTGCCACTCACAAATATGTAATATTCGATAATTTTCCTTAAATAAATAAATGACCAAGTATAATATTTTTGTCTCATTCGTTTAACTGGTTTCTCTTTATCTACTTTTAGGACTTGAGTGAAAATCTGATGATGATTTAGGTCATATTTATGCAGAAATATAGAAAATTCTAAAGGGTTCACAAACTTTCAAGCACCACGGTAACATACAAGTCATCTGCGATGCTAAGATAAGACTCACAATTATCAGGATTGCTTGCACAACGAATGACACATAAAAAGGCATCTTCAGTTGTAGATGCCATTTACAGATCAAAATCAGATAGCGAAGATGTGTATTTTTGCCTCCTCCCATTATACGCACACTCTCCTGATGACTAACGACGGGGACTTTTTTATTTCAGGCATGGTGTGACTAGAGCTCATGGCATTTACAGCATCCATAACATGTTGCCATTCAATATATTTGTGTTTGTTGCCATTTCGTGCCTCTAATTTAGTGACAAGAACTTCTACCTCACAGTACTGGCTGCGTCAGGTGGCTGAACTGGTTGTTCCTCTTCCTAAGCAAGTCTAAAAAAAAACTGCACAAACCTGAAAAATGACTACAGTGCAGCTCACATGTGGCTCACCAAACAAGCAAGACCAATCAAAAACTCTGAAATGCCAAAGCCGTCTGACCACGTAGATTAATGTTCCAACACGGATTTTGGATTTAATATCTTCTCATTTATAATGCTTTGTGTATACACAAAATGAGGCTTGAAACGTCCCACACAAATGTCAGGATTTATAAAAGAAAACATGATGGGGGAGTGCAGGCATATTTACGGCAACACTGACCCATGCATATGCAACACTTCAGAGAAACTGGGGAATGACGTCACCCTTGAACAAGTAGGGAGATGCAGGCAAATCAGATAAATGACGACTTGCATGCATAATAATTCATATCACATGGCTGTAGTAATGCACATTTAACAAACATATTACACCTCAGAAGTAATGAATATGAAGTACAGACTGTATTTTAGTTCCTTTATAAAAAGGCCAATGCTACGTATTTGCACTGAAGAGCTTTTTTGTTTTTTCGTCAGTGTCTATCAGCTTCCTGCCTTCACAGGGTACTGGCAGACACGTCAGAAATATCTCAGCTGAGCTTCACTCCATCATGCTAGCTGTGCTGCAAGTCATTAACTGACTGGCGAGGTGCTGCATCCAGTTTTGGTGTGATGCGGGTCCTCATACATGAAACATAACACATTATTGCCAACAAAAGTCAATTTGCAGCAGTGTCCAGTTCTAACATAATTGGAGCAACTTATTGCACTCATATTGCAATAAGGGCACCGGACGATAATGAAGCCGCATTTGTTTACTGTGAGCAGTGATATTCCATTAATGAACAAGTCATGTGTGATGCCAAAGTGAGACTAACAAACGTTATGGTCGCAGTGGCCCAGGTCAACCCGGGATACATTTATTTTGAGGCCAAGTAGCATTGGCAGATGTGACGGTGCTCTGTATGTGGCGAGTGGATTATTGGTAAGGTAACTGGCTGAACCATCAGCTTTTTATATGGCCTTTACTGTTCATTGTAACTGGAGCAATGTCATTACTATGTTGTACTGGGCAACTGTGGTTACCCACTCAGACACTGGAAGCTTATGCCTTTCCTGGACCCCCCAGAACACTATAATGAGCTACTTTTGACTGCAGGTGGTGGGGTCTCTATGCATCAAGTGTGGGGCTGCTCTACCAGCCAATGAAGTTTTGTAGCATCAAGACTGCATACGTGTGAGGCTGATTAGCATGCTCCATACATGGATGTTCCAGGTTGGCACTTGAGGTGCATGAACTTGCTCATATTTACAAAGCAATTGTGATTTATAAACTGTAAATTGCGTTGAAATGTGCATGCACCAGGTTTTTTAAAAATTAGATTTTTTTTGGCATATGCATTTTCCTTTTTATTTATTTTTTTTAACTTTTTCTTTCCATGCAAATATTTTCACACAATTTTACCTCTTGCTAAATCCTCATTACAACCTCATATAGAGAAAGTTGGGAAAAAAAACCCAAAAAAACAAAACTGAAGCCTAAAAGAAGATTTGCCACTTGGACTAAAATGGCTGAATGACTAAAACCAAATGTCAGTCTAAAACAAGAACTGAATGATTAGTTGAATGATTTGATCATAGTGGCATAAAGGATGGATTTTAGAGAATAATTCTGTAGCACTAACTTGACCAAAACAATTTATTTATTAATTACAACAAATATAATGGATTAGTCCCAGTCCGACTTCATTTCATATGTCACATGTACACAAACCAAACATGGCAAAATAACATAAAAGTGCAGAATCAGGAAGTCTTCAGATCAGGAGTCATTTCAAAATGATAGAAGACATGGTACAAAATAAAATCTGGAATGTTTTACTGATACAGTGAAAACTCTCCTGAATCACTGTTCTAGAAAAATAATGGCATACTAGGTATTAAAAAATATGTACATAATTTTGGAAACAAAAACTTCTTATTGAAGTTCTTGTTGTTAGTGATGAATGTTTCACTTGTCATGCATTGCAAGGCACAAAGTGTTTTGAGGAGGTACAGAAGGAGAAATGTCAATTTTAAACAAAATCATACATTTGTCAAAATACCTGAAGCAAGTATTACAAAATGGCAAAATAAACATGTGGTGAAAATCTTTTTCCAAGCAAAGATTTGTGTTAAATTAAAAAAAAAAAAAACAACAAAACTTTCAAATTAAACCATTTAGATATTCCGGTGTCTGAAGCAAATCATTCCAGAAAAGAACAGCAGCACCAGAAAGCAGCTGAGCAGCCCACTAATGCAAACAAAGTGGCCAAATTTCATTGGTTTCTACATTCGGGAGTCACTTGAAAAAAAGAATTCTCAATTCCGGGCACTTTTTTTTGGTTTAATGTGAAATAAAAAGTATAAATGTGTTTTTATGTAAGGTACTTAAGGTGCATTAGGCCACATAAGACATTATGATCCGTCCTTCCAACCAAAGAGAGGGTTCCCAGAATAATTCATCCTTTCTTCAATACCAGCAAACTTCATTTACTTTGTTAAAAAATCATCAACCCCACATGATTAGTTTGTGTGTACAGTACAGTGCTCTGTTAGAGAAAAATGCTTTAGTTAGAGAAATCCAAAAGCCAATTTTGGGTAACAAAAAAGAAAAAGCCCACAAACTTTTGTCCAGCAAAGGCTGCATTACTACAATATGGAGCTGTGAACCTTAATTCTTAAATATAAAACCTACTAGGGTTCTCAGTCCAGTGGGAAAACAGGGTATCTACTCTCAAAACCACTCAAAATGAGTGTACAAGAGAAACAATGTACAATTCTATTATATTCCTTTAAAACCAGGAACAGATATTCTTCAATACATAACCACTTAAACACGAGTGCCTCATAAGACCACCTTCAGTCTCTTCATTCCAAAAGCTGTCTTGGAGGAGTTGGCTTGATTTAAAGTTTATGCACAGAGGGCACAATTACTGCCCTCAAAGTCGTCATCACTCCAGTGAAGCCATGAGAAGCTGAAGCTCTCGAAAGGCACTGCCGTGACGTCCCACTAACCCTGCTTTGCTTTTAACAACGTTGCTGAGATTCTTCAACTGCTTGTAACATGCCTTGCACTTCTGATGCCTGTGTAAAGCAAAAAAAAAAAAAAAGACACATTAAAAATTAAAATGTTAAAGTATGCCAAAGATAAGGATTAAAGTACTTGCCTTTCTTCCCGGGTGATATCTACTCCGACTGAAGGAAGTGCTGCAAGATTGTCTGTTATTAAAGGCAAAAATCGCTGTAGGATAAGCTTTAGAGAAGTACATCCTGTCTGAACATAACTGAGGGGAAAAAGGAAAGGACACTTAAGTATCCCAGATAACCCGACTTGTATTTTAAAACCACTTTGTGTATGAGAGGATTGGACATTAGCATTATTTAATTACTTACATTGTCATCATTTTAAGAAACTCATTTACCTTTCATATTTGCTCTGCAGCAGTTTTTCAATCTGAGGAAGGATAGAAGTACAAAGGTCCAGCTTCCATAGGCATCTATGAAAGATTTGAGCTCATTTTAATATACAGATTTTTGCTGTAGGACACCAAAGACTCAAGACAATGTTGCAAAATAAAAAAAAAGTAAATGCAGATAGTCATATTACAAAAATGCTGCAGTGCTTGTTTTAATTCACCAAGTTTTATTTTATTACATATTTGTGCCTCATTTAAATATAACCAGATTTGCTCTAATAAATTAACAGCACTGCTAGCTGACTGAATCTAATGAACCAGTGTATGTGGGAACACATCAGCTCATTTTTCTCTGCTGACTGTAACTTCTACAAGATTCTTAAATTTCATTATTCCTACCATCATGCATAATTTTAACTCTTAAGAGCCATTCACTGGTATGTTTTAAGCCCCTATTACTAACTTTTTGGACTTACATTTTTAATCAGGTATTCCAGGTATTGGGTAGTGACCACTGCATGAGTCCTGTTTATTCCCCCCTCATACTAATTTACTTTGATCTTAATGCAGTACACATTTACAAGAAGAGGCAGACATGGCTTTTCTTGTTTATGAAACTCAAAAGTTATGGAGTGGACAAAACAAATATAATGACAATTTTTTAAGTCGTTTATTGAATCCATTGTTACGTTTTCTTTTATTATAGGTTTGGTAACCTCGACATTAAGACTACCAACTTCTCAACACTGTAAAAACTAGCAGTAAAATGACTGGTTTGCAGCAGACCTTGTCACGGGACAAACTAGTTCAAAAAAAGGGTGAAACTGGACGGTGTGTCTGCCTGGGGGGTTGTCAACCAGGAGAGGTTTCCTCATGTGGCGGGTATGGCAACACACTGTATACCAGTGCAAGCTCCCCAAACCGAGCTGACCGGACCTCAGCCCCCACATGAAATTTCCTCTCCAGTGCTTTTGCTGCTGCCTTGACAAAGGTGCTTGTTCTTTTTAAGCTGACAAGTGCTAATGCTGCTACATTAAATGAAAATCATAATGCAAAATTAAGAATCCATTTCAAAAATAGCCCGTGTAGTTTTATTACATAAAAATGGTTTTACTAGTGAGTGAATTTTTATCATAACATAAAATTAATGTAAGAATTGCATTTCTTAATGGTAAAATAACCAGTAAATTACCAAAATACAGAATGTGTAAGTAGAGATACTTCACAACAAAAGCTGCTAACTACTCATTTGACTTAAATATTAGTTTTTTTTTTTAATTATTCATAAAATGATTGTGCGTTTCTGGAAAAAAAATAGTTCTTTAAATTCAGAATTAATCAGTGCAGACATTTCTTTACGTCTTAATCATATAATGTACTAGGGCTGGGTCAATGGTCTATGATACCATACATCAACAGCTGGACGGACACTTTTTTGACTGACTGCAAGTATTTGCAGAATTTTTCTCATAGTGTAAAACTGCAGTTGTCACTTTTTTCTTAATTTTGCTTGTCTCACAAGAATGCGGTCAGGCATTCATATTTCAGCAGGAGGCACGAGCTTGGATGGTTAAGCAGGAGTGCACTGTATTTGAGTGAAGACAGCCCAATTACTGCATCATGCACAATGTTTAATTAGAAAGAGCTGCTATGGCATTCACATACTCCAAGTGTTTGAAGCAGGCCAATACCAGCACCCCTCAAACCTTCAAGGGGACTCCTTAAGTGACCAACTCAGCATTTTTTTTTTGACACTGGCCAATGCAAAGGTTAGCAGCCAGTGGAGTTCAGCCTATGTAAATTAAAACCACTGAAAGAAACCAAGAGATGAGCTGAATGGACTCCCTGCAAACAATGATGTTCATAGGAGAGGGCCCTCCCTGAGCGTCTCTCTATGCAAAGGGAAAAAGGGGTTGAAAATGGGAACAGAAGAAGGCTGCAGGACTTGCAAGGGTCAACAAGTAATGAACAGGATTGAAAAGAGCAAAAGTGCACAAGTCACGATAGTAAGACACCTTTGGATGCCAAATGAAACACCAGAGCAGCACTCAGGGTGTTTGCCATGGCCATAACAAAGTAGAAGCGGCAGTCAGGGAAATAAATAGTTATAGCTTTTTTTTTCTCTTTCTACTATAACATTGCTTAAAAACACTTTTTTTATTGTAACCTTAAGGAAAAAACCTTTCAGCTTGTTATTATTTCCACAATCCATGTTGTCTTCCTTTCTCCTCTGTCCACACAGAGGGTCATTACAACAGGAATGTTAACTGTACTGTGAACATGAGATAATAAATCAAATAAACGGATTACACTATATATCAAAGCAGTGACTTACATTTAAAAAAAAGAAAAGAAAAAAAAGACTGCCATTGTTCTCCAGCAAACACATCATACATTAGAAGCACACAATACCAATTAAGACTTAGGTTTATACAGCATGCCATTTGCACACATAAGAAAAGGCAAAATATGTGCTATGGCCAAACCATGAACAAACACGAAATACAATATACTACTTTTTTGTTCAAAAATTTAAAAAAACAACTGAAGACATTGTGTTTGAGTGAGTAAAAGTAATTACTTTGAGAAAAAAAATATATAAATAAATAAAAAAAAAAACTCTACTTTTTCCCGTTAGAAAGACAAACTTTCCTGTTTGGTACACATTTACTCAAATACAATTTTAAAATTTATTCTCAATAAGTCATCATTGCAAAAAGGAAATCACTTTTGAATCATTGTAATAACATTACCGAATACAGTAATCCCTCGCTATATCGCGCTTCGACTTTCGCAGATTCATTCTATCGCAGATTTTAAATGTAAGCATATCTAAATATATATCACGGATTTTTCGCTGGTTCGCGGATTTCTGCGATATTTGCATTCTTTTAATTGTGAGAAAGAAGAAAGAAGATCTCTGTCTTGTCATGGAGCACAGTTTAAACTTTTGACTAAAGGGTGTTATTTCATGTCTAGAGGGCTCTAATGTAAAAAGTGTGGGAGAGTTTATAAGGGCTTAAAATATATAAAAATAACCATACAAACATATGGTTTCTACTTCGTGGATTTTCATCTATCGCGCGGGTTCTGGAATGCAACTCCCGCGATCGAGGAGGGATTACTGTACTCCTATGTGTGCTGGGTGGCAGCAATCTATGAGACAGGTAACAATATTGTTCTTATTGACTTATCCCACTTTTACTATATGCGGAAAACAACACTTTCAATTGTGCTTTTACAGACAGATTTACTGGGATTACAATATTTCAAGGCACAGCTAACAGACCAATAAACCACATATAGCATTGGCTTTTTATCTAATTCCAATTACAAACAGCCTCAAATAAATAACTTCCTTAACAGACCTGCCATCCCAAAATTCCAGAATCAGGGTATAAAAATACTTGATGAATCATTTAACACTTTCTTAAATTGAAAGTGCCATAAAATCATCAGAGAGTGGAAAATGATCTGATACAAATGGCTTACTCCGCTAAATACTATAAAGTCACAAACTTAACATATATGCATTTTTGTCTATTGAACAAGGATGCTGCAGTTTTGGAAAAAATCTAAAATGTAAAAGGCAAAATTGATATGTTACTGGCCAGTTATGATGTAAATTGTTAATTTTATCAAGTGTTGCGGACCAAAGAACTTTTTCGTTAATTCACAAAAGACTATATTCACCTCTCCAAGAGTGTGACTTGCACTGCAAGAGAAATTACCAGATATTAATACATCTAGGCTAAATATTTTACTTTTGACCTGACTTCAGATGTATCTATCAGGTAAGGAACTATTACAGAAGGAATAATATTGTATATCCATTATTATTTTACATGTAGGGCAGTTATATATTGTTCCTATTCCCCCAAAATAACTATAATAATTCAAATAAAAATTTTGAAATGAGTGATATGTCACTTTGTATCAACTGGTCCCGGTTAGTAGGTGCACCTTTATTTACAAACTGTTCCAAGTATATTTTTATTTTGAACCATAGTTGTGGTGCACAGTGCAAAATGTAGTTTCCAGATGGTGACATTTTTTATACTAACAAAGTAAAAAAAGTTAACCAAAAAACATCTGAAAATAGCTAAAGTATACACATTTTTGTACTTACGGTTTCAAGTTGATGATATTCAGCATGTCTACCACAACTGACAGGTCATTGATGGTTACTGCTGAATCCAAAGAATTCTGGAGCAGAACAGAAACACATTTTTGATTAAAACTATAAAATGAAACAAATTTCTTCAACAAACAAAAACATTTAAGGGTTCTATAATGTACATTATCAGGCAAGAACATACAGCAAATTTAAATCTAGAAAAATTACCAATATATTCATCTTACAAACTATTATTAATAATTCAGAATTAATTCTTGATTGCCATGTACACGGCTCTATGAAAGGAGAAATATGTACTTACCTTTATATCACCACTACTCCATACAGTTCTCACAGTGTCAAGATTTTTATATCTGCTTGTAAGGACTACACACATTGTTTCATGGCCTTTTCGGATCTGGGATAAGGCATCATCATCACTCAAGGCAAGCTGATTATTATTTTTTGCTGGCTAGAACAAAATAATCCAGACAGTGATAAATGTCCTTATCGCTACAAATACTCACAACTGGTTTTCGGTAAGTAATTTTTGAGATACTGAGCAATAACATACAGGTAAAAAATCTGTTGCCTTTAATCCAATTGGCTCATTTCTAGATGCAGGAATGACAGCTGGTTCCACTTTGCTTGGAGCTGACACAGCTACAGGTTGTGCACGGCTGGTTGGCGGAACAATTGTAGGCTCCACTCTATTCACAGGTGTAGATGAAGCAACAGGGGGCATTTTCAACTGATCCAACTAAAACAAAAGTTATGAACTACATTATCATTTACAGCAAAAACTAACTATACATATCTCTGTAATTCACCTAATGTATCAAAAACCCTAATAAAATATGATGCATTTTTAAAATTCTGCTTTGCATAAGGTTTTGGCAAAAATGCTTTCTTCTCTAATGGCCATGCTGTGGTACAGATACTGGAATGTCATAAAAATCATTAGAGTTTTTCCTTCTTGTAGGGTTATCCTATGCAAACTGATATAAGGGGATAGAATGGACTAAGAACAATGAAGAAACAGAAGAACTTAGGGGCTGGATGACCCACGAAAGCAAGATTTAAGAAACCAAAAGTGAAATCTATAAAAGGGTACAAAACCCACTGGGTTATAGACATAAGCAGATCTAAGCGGTCTATACCTTGTCAAACCAAAGTTGCTCTTGGAGTGTTGAACATTACTGTCAAGAAAGGAGCTGGAACTAGTGGGGTGGAGATCCACTGATTATCAAATGGTTTGGTTGAGTACAGAAATGTGCTTGTAGTATTTTAGCTACAAGCTTACAATAATGATCTTAAATTAAATATGAGTGAATTAAAGTGATTGTGCATATTTTGGCACAATAACTTCCTTTCAAAAATGGTAAAAAGTAAAGTGTTGGAAAGGAAGGCAGTTGGCTGCCCCAGGTTTCTAGGGACACTTTAAAAAAAAAAACAAAAAAAAACACACACCTTATACTGGCATAACATCTCTCATAATAACTTGTTTCTTGAAACTACAAGAAAACTGCTGGTCTGTTATATGAATATTATTGTTGACAACTGAATTAGTGTGCAGAAATGTTTATATCTAAATATTTGAAACATCTTATATTTTCTCTGTATTATAATAAGTTTTATAAGGTAGCAACTATCCCTGGCATACAACACCAACAAGGTATTATGTACAAAATTTTACATAATGTATATATCACAATTACTTATACAGTGTACCCTAGGGGGTGGTGTGATAGTGGCAAAAAGTATATATCAGTATTTTTGGGACTTTGATGATAACAATTATTAGAGAATATTTTGCATTGAAATGTTTCTGTAAAAGTCTTATTGATCAAACTTGGTCTTGTTAATAGGATATTAATTGTAGCTTACTAATGACATTAATGGAAACAACAGTTAAGAAAAACAGGTCTTATTTATTTACTTAAAACTGAAGTAAAAAAATGCAAAAATAGTAAAATCACCAGTCCAAAAAAAAAAAAAAACACAAAACTGTAAAATTGTACTGAGGAAACTTCAAGTTTTGTGACAGAAACACCAGTCTGTTCACAGCATTTGGCTCCAGAGCACCATTGTTACATGCTACAACATTTTCTCCAGTGCTGAAAGCCCTCTCAGAAGGGCTACTTAAGGCAGGGATACAGTGCATCTGGAAAGTATTCACAGCGCATCACTTTTTCCACATTTTGTTATGTTACAGGTGCATCCTGTTTCCCTTGATCATCCTTGAGATGTTTCTGCAGCTTAATTGGAGTCCACCTGTGGTAAATTCAGTTGATTGGACATGATTTGGAAAGGCACACACCTGTCTATATAAGGTCCCACAGTTGACAGTTCACGTCAGAGCATAAACCAAACATGAAGTCAAAGGAATTGTCTGTAGACCTCCGAGACAGGATTGTCTCGAGGCGCAAATCTGGGGAAGGTTACAGAAAAATTTCTGCTGCTTTGAAGGTTCCAATGAGCACAGTGGCCTTCATCATCCGTAAGTGGAAGAAGTTCAAAACCACCAGGACTCTTCCTAGAGCTGGCCGGCCATCTAAACTGAGCGATCGGGGGAGAAGGGCCTTAGTCAGGAAGGTGACCAAGAACCCGATGGTCACTCTGTCAGAGCTCCAGAGGTCCTCTGTGGAGAGAGGAGAACCTTCCAGAAGGACAACCATCTCTGCAGCAATCCACCAATCAGGCCTGTATGGTAAAGTGGCCAGACGAAAGCCACTCCTTAGTAAAAGGCACATGGCAGCCCGCCTGGAGTTTGCCAAAAGGTTCCTGAAGGACTCTCAGACCATGAGAAACAAAATTCTCTGGTCTGATGAGACAAAGATTGAACTCTTTGGTGTGAATGCCAGGCGTCACGTTTGGAGGAAACCAGGCACCGCTCATCACCAGGCCAATACCATCCCTACAGAGAAACATGGTGGTGGCAGCATCATGCTGTGGGGATGTTTTTCAGTAGCTGGAACTGGGAGACTAGGCAGGATAAAGGGAAAGATGACTGCAGCAATGTACAGAGACATCCTGGATTAAAACCTGCTCCAGAGCGCTCTTGACCTCAGACTGGGGCGACGGTTCATCTTTCAGCAGGACAACGACCCTAAGCACACAGCCAAGATATCAAAAGAGTGGCTTCAGGACAACTCTGTGAATGTCCTTGAGTGGCCCAGCCAGAGCCCAGACTTGAATCCGATTGTACATCTCTGGAGAGATCTTAAAATGGCTGTGCACTGACGCTTCCCATCCAACCTGATGGAGCTTGAGAGGTGCTGCAAAGAGGAATGGGCGAAATTGGCCAAGGATAGGTGAGCCAAGCTTGTGGCATCATATTCACAAAGACTTGAGGCTCTTATTGCTGCCAAAGTTGCATCGACAAAGTATTGAGCAAAGGCTGTGAATACTTATGTACATGTGATTTCTCAGTTTTTTTATTTTTAATAAATTTGCAAAAACCTCAAGTAAACTTTTTTCACATTGTCATTATGGGGTGTTGTGTGTAGGATTCTGAGGAAAAAAAATGAATTTAATCTATTTTAGAATAAGGCTGTAACATAAAATGTGGAAAAAGTAATGCGCTGTGAATACTTTCTGGATGCACTGTACACTGGCACTTTTTTGCAAATTTCCTTAATTTGGGGAGATTTGTTTTCCACCTTTTAAATGGATTGACATCACTGTCTACCTCAGGTATAATCAAGTAAGTAGCTTTTGATCTTGTTTTCAATAGAAGTGTGCAGAGAATCATCTTATCTGAATTGCCATTTTTTTTAAAATTGATGCCCAGACTTTTTTTTATTTTTTGTTCCCTCTCTTGTGTCATCACCTGCTCCAACTTCTGCAGCCATAGGGGTGGTATGGAGCGGGGGGCAAAGACAAAAGGATCTGTAAGAGTTTTTTAAAAAAATGAAAGGAAAAAATGTGGTTTGGAATTGAGGACCCCCAACAAAGACTGCCTGTGAAATAAAACAAGCCCAATAATATACTTTTTACAGAAATAAAAATAATCCATTTTAAAAAATTATGAAATTTACGCACACTCAGTAGTCTATTTACCCTGTTGCATAAGACTGAATGTGTGGATTCTCAAGGTGTGTTTTTGATTGTTTTTTTGCAAAGTGAGTGACATACTCAATTTCATCTTGCAAATTGTTAAAACAATATTATCTTAGACAATGTATATCACACACACCTAGTATACTCAATATCTCTGGACCGTTTTTGTGTGTAAAACAGTAAACACAAGAACAACACTGAATTCCAGACCGATTCTAGATGACAAAAAAATTTGAAATGAGAATTCTCCAGGACAGTATCTGGAATAACATTTGTCGACTGGAGTATTCATGGCTCCCCAATAAATCTCTACAGACTAACACAACATTATGGATCACCCTGATGTGGGTAAAAGAGAAATCTGGTCTTCACTGCTTAGCCTGTAACCACTACGATCTTCACCAGGGCAAAGTGGTATCGAAAATTAGATTAATCTGTTATATTGTGTATTAAACCAGGATATCCCAATTTAATGAACACGAAAGTACATATTTGCAGAAAAGTTAACAGCACAATGCAAACATATTCTTAAATAAAATTTCGGGCACATGCTACACTCCATAAATACACATTTTCCACACAGTTAAACATTTTGGTAATATACTAGTATATGAACCAAAAACTGGCACCACTGAGAGGTTTCTTAATTCTAGCGCCTTAGAACAGAAAAAATATTGCCAATGTATTATAGAATATGAAAATGTAAAACCACTACCCAACTGTAATTGGGAAAGGCAATTTTAATTTATTACAGTGTATAAAGAAAGCAAATGGAAATTCTAAAGCTTTTGGCTGCCTTCTTTATGTACCTATTCTCAATGTGGTTGTTCTGGATTGTTTACTTGGGGAAAATAACATCCATCTAAGAATAATTAACATGGAACAAATCAACTAATCACAGTAAGCCATATGGGAGGATATAAAATGGCTATATATTTTAAAACACAAACAAAAAAAACCCTTTTGTTTAATTTATACCAAATGTATATGCCCTGTCCTAGTTTTGTAGAGATAAAGCACCAATATAAAGCTACTTACTTTTATTTTCTCTGGTACAGGAGTCTGTGCATCTAAAGGAGTGCTGGGTTTAATTGTAAAACTCTCTAAAATAAAATAAAAAAACAAACAAAAAAAACCAAAATGTACTCAATGATAAAAAATAAAAATTAAAAGGTCTTACAAGCAGTATTATTGGCAGTATGTTTTATTTTTATAATGTAGTCCCTAAAATAAATACACTAAGCTTGACCCCTAAATACCCCCACTTTCCCTGGATATTTACATATGAGCAATAACTAATTCATTATTAAGAAGATGACATTAATAAGAGAAAACCTGGAACATAAAACTGTGTTGTCTTTATCAAATCGTTTAGAGTTAATTCTTCCACTTATTCAATTCAAACTTACTTTTTTTGTGATCATCTACCAGCAAGATGAATATATTAATAAAATGCAATACTCTTATGAACTGCTGAAAAATAGTTTCTTGCCAATAAAGGAGTAGGAGATAAATTATACAGCCACACTTAATTAAAAATAACTGGGCCATGGGAAGTGGATGTCTTCTAGTAATATTACATGCACCCATAATGACTTACTCTGGAACAATTTAGATTGGCCAATTACCATTTTAGGGATGCAACAGGAAACCTGAGAAGCCACTGAAAACCCAAGTAATGTAAATTGTGGAAACAATCAACATTAATTTTGTGTTTTTTCTTGAAAAGTAAAGCAAAATGACACCATTTATTGGCTAACTAAAAAGATTACAATATGCAAGCTTTTGAGGCAACACAAGCCCCTTCTTCAGGCAAGATGTAATCTCCTTTAGCAATGCTGCAAATGCTCTAAAGCTGGGATGCCCTAAGTTTCTGGTCTAATATGCTGAAAGGTAATTTGCTGTACTGGTGGAAGCCCAGATTGGGAAAGAGGTGGGTGGAACTATGACAGTAGACAACATCTGTTTTCCATGTGCTGTAGACAAAATAAGCTACTAAACTTTTCATCATACCATAACCAAGCTAAATAACCAACAGAACAAATGACAATTTACAATGAAACACTAGCAGCTCTTATTTTCATTCTCTAGACTACACAATTGAAAAAGTATTTAATTTTGCTGCTCTGACATTCCATATATCTTTATTATGGAATAAACAGTAGCCACTGAAAAAACATTTAAATTAACCCTGCCATGGCAACGTGCATGACTACAATATCTTTAAAAACACTGTGTTCTTTTTTCAAATGCTCCATTAATTTGAGTCACAGAGGTTAACTTCTGCCCTAAATTAGTGTGATACTGCAGTTGGAGAAGTCAGATATAAGGGGTATCTCCAATGTTGGAAATGCTCTTAAAAATGGATATTTTACACTATTAAAATGTAAACAGGAGGGAAAAAGGACATGTTACAACTTTATCTTATTTCAGATCAAAAAGGAAGAAGCTTGCTGCAGTAGATATTTGAATATTTTAGTACAAAGCAGCAGTTTATTCAAGGAACCCAACACTGAGTCAGCTCTCATCATGTGTCACTGTTAAAGGGTAAAATTTAACTGACAGTTACATTGAAAGTGATAAGTGATCTAAAAATCAAACAACCAAAAAGTATGGATTTCATTTTTTTAGTGTACGTGACTATATAGTACAGTCTCTAGCAAAGGTTTCATTTAAGTAGCTCTTAATTGATACTTGGGAGTATGTATTCTGATGGGAGTCTGACCTGACTCAACACTTTGTATAGCTAAGATTCAATTTTAGTGCTAATTGGGGGGGTGGGGCTTTGACTTAACTTGGGTATTTCTTTAAATTAAAAAAAAATACTCTCAGGGTAATAAGATTCAATTGCAAACTGGATGAGAATAGATGGCTTTCAAAGACCAACAGATGTAATGTATTCTGCTTAAATTCTTGAAATTATGATATATTAGGGAAAAGTCTTCAACAATACTCCGATAAAGCAATTAAAAAATATTTATACCAAATATAGACAAGTTATAGACAAGTTCTAAAGTTCTACAGAGAAAGCTTATCTTCAAGGATTGAAGAGGCCACAGTTTAGACAGACCAGCTGAAGGATGGATGTGTTTACTATTGTATAGTACTTACTATATATTAATCTACTTGCTGTATTTGTATATTGTCTTTGATATTAAAAATGATAACATGAACATTTTACTAGCCTTATTGCTTCACCACTACAACTGTACCTACATATATTTACCAAACTGAATTACATTTATCTTCAAGTTGAAATATTAAGGTTTTTATTTACAGAGCTTTGCCGACAACACGCATAAAGATGTAATATTCACTGCAAGACAGTTAAGACTATGGTTAATTTAGTTCTGTAAAATCTAATAAAGGACAAGGGTTCAGCCTGAATTGTTTTAATACTCACCATCCTCTGGTGGGGCAGGGAATGGCTCACTTTTCTTTGGAGGTGTTCGAGCTAAGAATTAAAAAAATAAAATCATATATAAAAACACACACACACATATTATTCATATTCATTCATTTATATATATTATATATATATATATATATATATATATATATATATATATATATATATATATATATATATATTTATTATTCAAACATATTTCCATAGTCTCTAAAGGACAAATGATATTATAATAGGAACAAAATACAAAACAAAGGAATAAAGACAATCAAACAGTAAGTCTGGTCAAAAATGCTACACGATTTGCTGAGATTAGTTGAAAATACTGTTTACAGATTGCATTCTTTGGCTGGAAGATCTCTTTATAGTCTTCTGGATTGCGAATCTCTGCTGTGGATTCCTTCTCATCTTTGTCTTCTTCGCTACTAGGACTCTGTCTATCTCCTTCAGGACTCTTTCGATCGCTCTCAGAGTTCTGTTTAACCCTAAATACAAAAAAAAACCAGAGGAAATCATACAGGAATTAAATAAATAAGACTGATACACTTGTCTGAGTGTACTACACTGGCCATCGATGTCACACTGACCATTCAGATGAACATAGTAATTCTATCATTTAGCACTGTGTTTATTAAATAAAACTTAAAAGCTTTGTAAAGTTCTAAATTAAAAAAACAAAAAACGTAAACAGTAACTTTGTATCCATTTAGTTAACTTGTTTGGTACAATTAACGGTTTCAGGGTGTCAGTCAATATGTGGAATACTGGGCAAAAAAAAAAAAAAGAAAAGAAAAAAAAGTTACATTAAATCAGTGCAGGATCCATTCCATACATAGCTCATTTATTAATTGAGCCTGCGTTATCTTATACAAGGTTGAGGCGTTTGGTAAGATGAAAAGTCAGTAGCTTAATTGTTTTGGTTTAAATATTGCTGTTTTTTTTTGTAAAAAAATATTTTTATGGAATGTTGTGCGATTTCAAAAAAATAAAAAAATATTGCTGTTTGTGTTTTGAGTTTTTATTTATTTGCTTTCACACTGCTAATTTTCAAAGCAAACTCTTCTCAAACATACATGTATAAAGTATATAATCAAATTCATCCTCCCAGAGCTATGTGATTAACAACAGCAGGAAAGCGGAACATGCAAAGCTTTCATTTATTACTAAAATGAAATTGTTTATCATATTTACAACATGATCTTTAACACCATGCAAAAGTAATACTGTGACGATGCGGGTTTGCTCCATGCTCCCATCTTGCGTTCGGGGAGCCCTGAATCCGTCACCTTCGGTAATGTTACTGATGAACTCAGCAGTAAGGCATAACAATGGAGCAAGGGGATGGTGTAATAGTGGAAAGTGCTTTTGTTAAAATCAGCAAAACAACAATCAAAAACAAAGTGTTCAAATGAAGAAGTGAAGTGCATTGAAAAAGTAATTAAATAAATAATCCATAAAATAGTTGCAGAGTGGAGGTTAAAAAATCCAATAAAATAGAAAAAACAACAATCCTTTAAAACGAGGTTAAAACAATGGTGAAAGCTGTCTCTTTAAAAACAAGCCGGTGTCTTCTTTTATCTGGCGACTCCCCCTGCTTCTCCCATCAGGCTTCTCAACAGAGGAGTCGCCCTTCCTGCAGCTGACCTTACTACTGTCCAGTTGCCTTCCATTCCTTGGCTTCGTACAGCTACCTTACCGGACCGAGACTTGGGTTCCTCAACGGTCAGGTCGCTGACACTGAGG
Source organism: Polypterus senegalus (assembly GCF_016835505.1). Taxonomy (NCBI): domain Eukaryota; kingdom Metazoa; phylum Chordata; class Cladistia; order Polypteriformes; family Polypteridae; genus Polypterus; species Polypterus senegalus. The sequence continues at coordinate 69,963,107 of NC_053162.1, read as the reverse complement.
CTCACTTTCGCAAGACTCTTTGTTCGATTAGCTGGAGCGACCGCTTCCTTCTGCCCCACCGAGTGTCTGCCAAACACCCCTGCTAGGGCTCACTGTCCAGCTGCCTGCCTGCGAGCACATGCTCGCTCTTGCTCGCACCGGTTCTCTCTCCATACTACTTCCTGCTCTCCTGCAACCTCCGGCTGTTTTTCTCTTACTCTTCTCCCCTTAGCCGCCTTGCGCTTCTATTTATGAAGAGGACGTGGCAGCTGTGGGAAATCAGCAGCCCCGGGAACAATCACGGATGCGGATGGTTTCGCACCTGTGTACTTAGGTGAGAAACGGTCACATCATGAATCACCCTGGGAACCGCTTTAGCCACACAATCACCACGCCCCCTCGCTAAGCTGCGAGTGTGGCGATTATTTATATAAAAAGTGGCCTCTTGACATGAGCTGTGGACCCACTATACCACCAATACCAACTGCAAATTAATGTCACTTTTGCAGTGTGTGGGCACTGACCAGTTAATCAGTGCATCATTATTAAGACATACTGATTGAATAGAATGCAACTGAGTTTTACAGGAAAACGGAAAAAGAATTAAATCTCTTTAAAATACTGAATCATCAAATTATTATTGCTATTATTAAAAATTTGTCACAAGAGAGTCTTTACTACATACCTTTGGGGTTTGCTACAAGTGGTAAGTGGTCGGTCATAATTTCGCCTGATAGTAGTGCCTTTGGAATATGGCTCACTGAGAGGTTTATCATCAAGAAGCAAACCTTGAATCATAGAACCAGACTTCTTTACTCGGCTCAGATCCACAACAAACGAGGACACATTTGTCAGATTAAATGACACGCCAATCTAGAGAAATCAAAGAAAATTATCATGTTGAAAATTAAACTTCCTAAAGATAATTTAGATTTTACTTGAAAAAGGCAGTCTTCTACCACAGAAAAAACTGGTGATTAATATCTCACAGAAAATTGCAGTTACGTTTTTGTAACCTAACTGGCAACATTTATTTCAATCAATACCTATCAACTTCAGGACATTATATTAAATCTGATTATTTCAAAAGAAGTACTCAGGTTTTAATTTATTTATAATCTTAAGAATAGAAAAAACAGTAAGAGGAAAACACATTTCAAGCAAATCCTTACATTTAAGTTTACACTACAAATTTTGACAGATTTCCTTTAATGTAACATATATGCACAGCTTTATTTATGTATTACCTTTATGTTAACTTTGATGCCTATATTAGAAATAATTATGAACAACCCAGTCCTATTAATAAGTGGATATACTGACAGAGACATGCAACTATGAGCATTAAAATTTACAAAAACACTCAACTATTGTTTTATAAAATGCTATTTAAATTCTTAATTAAGAAAATACAATGAATACAATTTTTAATCATTCAATGTATACCTGCCAAAGTTTAATCTAGCAGAGGAAAATATCTTCTGTAATATGGAAACCAATAAGCAGTTAGGAGACTGGGGGGGGGTTGCCTTTCTTAGAAAAACCAATACTTTCAAGTTACATTATGAAAATATCCTAAATTATAATGGCAGGTTTCAGGATGTATGTATAGACAGTAGACAGGAAGCAATCTACAATCTAATTCATGTACTGAAAAAAATGTACTATATAAGACAATACAAATGAATGAAAACTTTTAAAGATTATTCTGTATTTCTGATACTGATCATTCATTTTCTAAAAAATTATAAAATCACTTTCAAGCAGTTTGAGCAAATCAAAGCAAATCTTTCTTCAGCCTTTTACCAATTCAACTTGACCTCTTTTTTTGTAACTTAAAAACACAATTTTTAAACTTTGCCTTTTTTGGTGAATTCAAATATCTCAACATTAATTTCCAACCAAGAGTACATAAAGTAGACTAAGCAAGTAACAGAAATGAACATACCAGCTGGTTACTACAGATAGCTAGGTCAGCTACCTTGCCCCAAGTTACTGACACCACATCAAAACATCTATCTGGCTCCCAACCATATACCCTGAGAGAATCCTGGGAGCCACTATACAAGCAACATCCATCTGGATTAAATGCAATGCACCTGGTAGAGAGAAACAAACCGGATAAGAAAATGCTAAAGAAGGTAGAAAAAAAATAATAATAATAAGTAAAATAATAATACAGTGCATATCTGAGTTTTTTTTTTTTAAATTACAGGTAGTCGTCAACCTACAACCTATGCATCTTGTGACCATTCAACAAATGACCGCTACAGAGTCTAACTGGCAAATTACAGTTTTTGCCCTTCCAGCTGTGTATGCCATGGCTTGTTCTTCTTGATCTGAATTTATTACATGCAGCAGTTTCGAATATGTTCAGTTACAGGAAAAAAGGCAATTGACCTGGACACAAAAATGAAGGTGATCATGCAGTATGAGGGAGGAAAGAAAGCTAATGTGATCGCATGTGACCTTAAGTTATCCCATTGTAACCAGTTTGCACAAAACGTGCTGTACACACAACATAGTCTGTCTTGAGAGGCGGTGCTACTTCTCTAAATTTATAAATAATAATGCTGGTAATCCAAGAGTTTTATTCTCTAGTATTGAACATTTGCTAAACCCAGGTCACTCAATGGAATACATCCAAAAACCCTCCAGTGAAACTTGAGGCTTTTGCTATATTTTTTACTCACAAAATAAATGATATTAGAAATAATACGGTACATCCCCCCCAATACTGATCCTATTAAACCTGGTATTCCATTTTAAGCAAATTCTTTCACCAGAATGGATTTACCCGATCTATATGGAATAATTTCTCAATTGAAACCCAATTGACCCAGCTTGAACCAATACCAACAAGCTTTTTCAAAGAAGTATCAGATGTGCTAATTGATAGTGTGCTTAACATAGTAAATTCATCATCAGATACGAGGGTCTTCCCAGATTGTCTTAAGACTGCTGTTGTTAAGCCCATGCTCAAGAAAAATAATCTTGACTCCTCCGTTTTTGACAACTTTAGACCAATTTTTAACCTGCCTTACGCAGCTAAATGGTCACTTGAATAAACATGCTATTCTTGCTAAGTTTCAGTCGGGTTTTGGAACAAATCACAGAACAGAAACTGCACTGGTTAAAGTTGTAAATGACTTGCGAGTTAATGCTTATCTGTTCTATTTCTCTTGGATCCGAGTGTCGCATTTGATACCATTGATCACAATATTCTTATAAATCACCTTACTCAGTGGGTAGGCGACTCTGGCAATGTCTTAAATTGGTTAGAGAGTCTTACTTAACCAGTAGAAAATTATTTGTTAGTTGAGGTAATTATACTTCAAATACACATGATATTTGATATGGTGATCCACTAGGATCTATCCTGGGTCCACTGCCTGTTTTGATCTACATGCTTCCATTAGGTCAGATTATCTCTGGGCATAACGTGAGCTACCATAGCTATGCTGGTGACACACAACTGTATTTATCAATTAGTGCCTGATGACCCTGAATCTCTTGGTTCACTGACCCAATGTCTTGCTTGTGTTTCTGAGTGGATGAGTAATATTTCTTAAACTAAATAAGGAGAAAACAGAAATCTTAATTACTGGTAAAAATGGACACAGTAAGGGTATTAGAAATAAACTTGACCCATTAGGCAAGTCAAGACAGAGGTAAAGAATTTAGGGGTAATTATTGACTCTGACTTAAGTTCTAAATCACATCAGATTACCAGCACAGCATGTTTTAACCTAAGAAAAACAGCAAAAGTCAGATCCCTTATAACTCTGCAAGATGCTGAAAAATTAGTTCATGCTTTTGTTTTTAAGTCGACTACGTTACTGTAATGCGCTCCTTTCAGGACTACTCAAAAAAGACAATCAGCTGCAATTAGTGCAGAATGCAGCTGTGAGAATCTTAACTAAGAAAATCCGAGCACAACTCTCCAGTTTTGATGTCATTACATTGATTACCCTTGCCATTTAGAACTGACTTTAAAGTACTGCTTATGGTTTACAACCCTTAAATAATTTCGCTCCATCCTACATTTCGAAATGCTTGTCACCTTACACTCCAAATTGTACCCTTAGATCTTCAAATGAATGTCTGCTTAGATGAACTTAAATGAAGTGGTGAGGCAGCCTTCTGCTGTTATGCACCTAAAATCTGGAATAGCTTACCGATAGAAATTAGCCAGGCTAATACGGTGGAGCACTTAAACGTTGTTTTTAGCAGTTTTTTTAATGTAGCACAGTTCCATACAAATGATATACACTGCCTGGCCAAAAAAAAAAGTCGCCACATGGATTTAACTAAGCAAATAGGTACGAGCCTCCTATTGGATAATTACTGCATGAGCGATTATCTTTCAGCTGGCAACACATTATTTAACCCCAACTGGTGCAATGAGTTGCTTTTCATTTCTTAAACAACCATGTCGAAAGACACATCTCGTGGTCGTGGAAAAGATGTTAGTCTGTTTGAGAAGGGTCAAATCATTGGCATGCATCAAGCAGAGAAAACACCTAAGGAGATTGCAGAAACTACTAAAATTGGGTTAAGAACTGTCCAACGCATTATTACAAACTGGAAGGATAGTGGGGACCCATCGTCTTCGAGAATGAAATGTGGACGCAAAAAATCCTGAATGATCGTGATCGGCGATCACTTAAACGTTTGGTGAAATCAAATCGAAGAAAAACAACAGTAGAAATCAGATCTATGTTTAATAGTGAAAGTAAGAGCATTTCCACACACACAATGCGAAGGGAACTCAAGGGATTGGGACTGAACAGCTGTGTAGCCGTAAGAAAACCACTAATCAGTGAGGCAAACCGGAAAAAAAGGCTTCAATTTGCTAGAGAGCATAACGATTGGACTCTGGAGCAATGGAAGAAGGTCATGTGGTCTAATGAGTTCAGATTTACCCTGTTCCAGAGTGATGGGCGCATCAGGGTAAGAAGAGAGGCAGATGAAGTGATGCACCCATCATGCCTAGTGCCTATTGTACAAGCCTGTGGGGGCAGTGCTATGATCTGTGGTTGCTGCAGTTGGTCAGGTCTAGGTTCAGCAACAGTATGTGCTCCAAGAATGAGGTCAGCTGACTACCTGAATATACTGAATGACCAGGTTATTCCATCAATGGATTTTTTTCTTCCTTGATGGCACGGGCATATTCCAAGATGACAATGCCAGGATTCATCGGGCTCAAATTGTGAAAGAGTGATTCAGGGAGCATGAGGCATCATTTTAACACATGGATTGGCCACCACAGAGTCCAGACCTGAACCCCATTGAGAATCTTTGGGATGTGCTGGAAAAGGCTTTGCGCAGCGGTCAGACTCTATCATCATCAATGCAAGATCTTGGTGAAAAATGAATGCAACACTGGATGGAACTAAATCTTGTGACATTGCAGAAGCTTATCGAAACAATGCCACAGCGAATGCGTGCCGTAATCAAAGCTAAAGGCGGTCCAACCAAATATTAGAGTGTGTGACCTTTTTTTTTGGTGGCGACTTTTTTTTTTGGCCAGGCAGTGTAGCTTAAAGTGCTTTACAAGATGAAGAAAAGTGGTGAAAAGTCAAGCAAAATGACACCTTTTATTGGCTAACTAAAAAGATTACAATATGCAAGCTTCTGAGGCAACTCAAACCCCTTCTTCAGGTAAGACATCTGTACTAATCCCTATGTTCTCTGCTGTTCTTTTTCTGTGGTGGCAATCTACACAACCGCCACTTGATCAGGGAACCATGCAGTCCCTACATTGAAAGATTGAAGGCCAGATTGTCCACATGACCATCACCACCAAATTCTTTCACATGAAGCCTGAAAACCATGAGGACTGATTTATGTTAGGTAGAATGCCCAGTTGGGCCTGGGCAGTATCATGGGGTTGGAACCCTGCAGATTTTGATTTTTTTTTTCCCTCCAGCTTGTCCTTCCGGCCATTGGACCAGGGGATTGGGCGGGGGAATGCACTCATTGATTTCAAGCGAAAGAAGTCGTGCAAATGAATATGAATAATATTGCATCAGTGCCACAATGTTTTCCAAAATGTACTGTACAGGTCATAAAATAAGTTATTCCAAATATCATATATACTGATGTCTCTGTTTTTTTTGTCAGTGCGGGTTTGATATCATGGACCATAAGGTGCATACTAATTCAGTGTGAGCAGGAACACTCAACTGAATAAAAAAAAAAATCAAACATTTCTAGTTCCATTGTCTCAAAACACCACTCACATCTACAGTTATTTCCAGTTTCAGATAAAAAGTAACCATGTCAGATTTGAGGCAGAGGGAGGTGATGGGCGATGCGTGGGTTCACTGGTGTTGTATCATGATCGTGACTGAGAGAATAAAGTGAAGGGAAAAAAAAAAAAAAAAACCCTGCTAACTTTTACAAGTGCTATAAATTTACACTGGCTGTTACAGACACAAAATCAAATGTATGTTTTTATTGTATAATGTTAACAATAAAAGCAGCTCACTACACAAAATGGTAAATTTGTCGGGGAGCAGGTTTCGAACTCATGACCTCCGGATTATAATTCAGCTGATTTTACCGCTGCACCACAGAAGCTGACGTATTGTACTGGCACAATATTTGGCCATCAGCCTTCACACATTATACAGTTCATATGTACATTGTCTTATTTATTACTAAAACATGTTTTAACAATGTGTTTACATAGATTGTTGTAGACACAAAACATATATCAAATGATTTCCCCTTACAATTCTGGGTAGCTCATTCCTAGATAATCAATCAAGGCAGGAACTGCGAGAACTTCTTGCCCATTCTGAGGAGATGGGGGGAGGGAATGGTATAGCAGGCTGCTTGCTGCTTGGGCTTATCAACACATTTAGAAGACAAAATATGCTGACAGAGAGGTGCGAAGGGATTTACGGTGGGAAAGGATTTGTGAAGCTATTAAAGGTTCGGTACCCATGTGAGCAACAGTAATAATGAAATAATGAATTCACCATAAAAAAGTGAAAATCTACACAATGTGCCAAGAAAGATTATAAAAAAAAAAGGACATAAAACAAACAATGTGAATTAGGGGACTTACTAAAGAGGTTTGAATACATATACCAGTCCATTGTGTGTCCAGATCAGCTTATGACTGTTCTGTTGAAACTGAACATGGTCGTAAGTCGATGACTACCTGTATTATATTAATAGCTAAAAATAATATATTACCACTCAAATCAATCAATTGTAAGGGCTAACAGCACACAAGCATTAGAAATCCTAAACAGTTTTAAAAATACAAAAAAAAAAACAAAAAAAAACAAAAAAAAACACAACAAACAATCAACAGCAAACATACTTTATAGGACCCGTTTCCACTTCTGTAGATCCAATCATCTGAAACTTTTCAAGGTCCCAAAACTTGACTGTCCTGTAAAAATTGAAAAAAAAAATATGTTGGATAGATAATTTACGATAAATAAAAATCAACCTTTGGTAAAACTATATATCTACCAATTAATTTACCAAATCCTCTTTATGCAATTTTATAATCAGTCATGCTAAATAAAAACATCATTTTAGGGCTGAGTGTTTTCAATGGGTCTAAAATGCACAATTTTCATTAAAAAGTAATATCTAATACAAGTAGCCTACATACAAGTAATATGTGGTCAGATTAAGCTTTTAACCCTACATTCATTTGCCCTAATATGTTTAATCTCCACTTAAATGCCAATTAGGTAAATAACTCACAGAAAATGCACTTTAACATTATTGAACACATTGATCCAACTATTGTTTTTTTATCTAAAAGACTACTGCAGAATCTCAGATAATTAGCTTTATTAATCTAACAGTTTTAGTCAGATGTGTCAATGAATGAGATGACAATAACATACAAATTGAGTGGTTCTTACACTTTGCCCCCAAATAGTCCACAATCCACAAATGCAGATATTGATGTCAGCAGCTAAAACTGTTGTTGATCAAAATTGTCAAGGCATGCAGAAGTGAAAAGAAATTCAACCTTGCTATTATTTCCATGATGCCGGGTGCCGGCAAAACTTGCTACTTAAGCAAGTTAGAGAACATTTTAGACAATCGCAACAAACTCCAGAGTAACAGTTAAGGTAAGCTCATCCTGCATTGAATTACTGTACATTGAAAGAAACATTAAAATTAACAGTATTATGCTGGGAGGATAAAAAGATGGAAAAAGTGCCCACCAAAACGAATGTTGTTGTCTACCTTAAATCTAATACAGGTCACTTGAGTGATCCAGGAGATTACTAAAAGAAAGTTTGCAAGACAAATGAGACAAAGCAGCAATTCTTGGTACTAAATGAAAAATGTAAATATAGAACAAAATATATTATTTAAAAGAAATTTGGTATATTGGAAGAGCCAACAGAGATTCTTTACTCAAGTCAACTCATATTGTGACACAACCTGAAACAAGCAGATTATGTAACATGATGTGCATAAGCAACCAATATGCATGCAATATTTTGTTAAAATCATTCTTTGCTAAAAGATGCGACAACTGCTGAATCTAACTTAATATTTTTTCAAACACATACTGTACACTATCTATGGGATCAATGTGTTCAATGTAATATGTATATTAAAATCAAGTCTTTTTTTGCCTAAATTACTATACAGAGGGTCCTCGGGTTACAACGTCTCGACATACAACATTTCAAGTTTACAACACTCACTCCCATAAAAACTTTAAAAAAATTGAGAAGTGAGTGTTTCAGTTTACATCGTTAGTGTTGTACTTTCAGACTATGTGGGCAAACTAGTTTGGTTGCACGTAGCGGAAGAATACACAGTAACGAGGCGTACGAGTGAGGGAGTTGGCGAACTACTGTAGTTTGGTTGCGCGTGGAGGAAGTGCTCTGTTTGGCAACTTTTTGGCCCTTATCATGGCTCCTAAACGAAAGTCAGTCTTCAGATGGTAGTGCTTCAAAGAAGAGGAAAGCCATCACGAAATTAGACATTGTAAAGAAATTAGAAGGAATAAAGGTAAGAAATTTTTTAACACTCATTTTTTGTAATTTTTTCTGTTACTACAGTACAGTATACCGTATTTTTCGGACCATAAGATGCACCTGACCATAAGACACACCCAGTTTTTAGAGCAGGAACACAAGAAAAAAATATTCTGAACCAAATAGTACTGGTATACTAAAATATTTATTAAAATATAGCAAAATACAGTAATATTTAACAGCATAAACTCAACAGTGGTGTTAAGAACCATCATCACTTCCATTAACAAATGAGGAAAGACTTAGAGCCTCAAGCACTTTTCTAGTTTTCTGGAAACCCCAAAAAATCATCACTACTAGTGTCAGAATTTATGAAGCTCAGTTGCTCACAATCACTTATGTCACTTTCTTCGCTATCTTCATATACGATATCTTCAGTTCCATCTAAGACATTGCTAATGCCACATTTTTTGAATGATCATGCAAGAATTTCCTCCTACACTGCCTGCCATGATGTTTTAACCCATTCACAAACTTGAGTGATAGTTGGCCTCTTCATTCGTCCAGTAGGAGTCAGTTCATGATTCCCAGCAGCCAGCCATTTGTTCCACTCTTCCCTCATAAAAACTTTAAATGGTTTGTTGATTGAAATGGCGAGAGGATGCAACTGGCTGGTAAGACCCCCAGGAATTACAGCTAGAGGTGTCTTCACCTCTTTAAATCTGTTTGAACTGTTAAAGCTACTAATAAAGCAGATTTTTTCAGAAGCTCTCCAGGACGTTAGGACCACACTTTTTCAATCCATACTTTCATTCCATTTCCGTCGATCCATCCTTTTTCATGAACATGTACAACAACTCTTTGTGGAATAACATCTTTTGGAAAGGTTTTCCTTTTGAAAATTAGCATCGGTGGCAATTTGGTAACGTCAGCACGGCAGGACAACACAGCAGTGTAATGTGTTTTCTCATGTCCTGAGGTTTTCATGGTTATTGTTTTGACAACTCTGAGGTCAACTGTCTTATTAGATGGCACATCAAAGGTTAGCGGGACTTCATCCATATTCCCAATCTGGTCCATTGGAATATCATTTTTTTCCTAGCATTAATTACAAATTTATGAAAACACAAAATCTTCGATTCATATTCTTGTGGCATTTTTTGTGCAATTCTAGTTTCTAATCTGTAGGACCATGATGGTGAGCCAGTAAAATCCTTAATGCCTTTCTCTACAGCAATGCGTTTGGCTTCATAGATGATCATTTTTGTAGAAACTGAGAAGCCCATATTCCGGTGACGTGTGATCCATTCTTTCATGTACATTTCTAACTGTGGCCATTTTGCAACAAGCCCACGCAAAGTGTGCTAACCGGTAGTTTTACCAAGTTTTTGCAGCTGATCCTCCAGTTTCCTCCACTCTCTTATCATTTTTACAGTTGGAGGTGGCCCAAAATGTCTCTCCGCTGCTCTGTTTCCATGTTCTTTTGCATATTTTACTACCTCCAGTTTAAATGGAATTTTATACGCTAATCTTTTTGTCTTTGACATTGTGTACCGTTAGAGAATTGGTGTTTTTCTGAGGAAAATACAGTAATGAAAGAACTGTCAGTTGTTATGAGAGACATATTACCGTACACATCAGTAATTTCACTCATATCGCTTGGCTATGCACATGGGTTACCGTAAGTCTTAATCCATGCATCGCCAAGCGGTACTACTATTAAAAGGGCACCAACCAGCCTGACAGGCAGGGCTTTGCATGGCATCACAGTCTCGGGCCTTGCTGTACAGCATTCGGACCCTCATTTCCCCTCCCCCTCCCCCCACTGAGTAAAAAAAAGTGTGTCTTATGGTCCGAAAAATATGGTATTTATGACTTTTTCCTTTTTCTGTGGCTTAAATGCGTTATGTTCTAGATTATGATTTTGTAAATATGTTAGGATAGGTAAGTGACTTAGGCAGGGGTGTGTTTCAACTTATACCAAAATTCGGGTTACATCACTGTTGTAGGAATAGAACTGTGTTGTAACCCAAGGACCCCTGTAATATAGAAAAATGCAACAGATGAACAAAATTTTCCCTCACTACTATATTTTATGAAAAACAATGTAAAAAAAAAGAAAAAGATGAATGTATAGGCAGAATTAAATAAGACTGAAAAATATAAACTATCACATTAATAAAATAAAGAAAAAGCATACAACACTTCTTAAAAAGAGAAATAAACCATATATCAGCCTACAATGCAACAGTTTGATATTACCTTAGTTATTAAAACTTGCTTAGATTTATTATTAAAACAGATAATCATAGAGTTAAAACAAACAAGACAAAAACAAAACTAATATGTCAAAAAACAGCAATAATTTAATTTTAATAATTAACAAAAAGGTATCAGAATGAAGTATATGATCACTTTTAGAAATAAGGTAATCTACAAAATACTGTTGAGACTTAAATATTGCTAAAAAATAAATACATTTAACTACAATTAAACGGCAGTTAGCAAAAAAATAAATAAATAAATAGACAAATAAATAAATGAATACTTCAATATTGACTCACCTGTCAGAACTACCTGATGCCAACAAATACTCATTAGGATGGAATTCTACAACGTTTACAGGCCCAGTGTGCGCTGTAAATTCTGTAATCATCTTTCCAGCTGTTAAATCCCAAAGCTATAAATAATGGAATCAACATTTTATTTAAGACAAATAGTTCTACAGTTTAACACTATAGGTGAGTGATCATGTACTTAAACCAGAAGTAATGAGTGAGGCAACATTAGGGCACATGTTAACAACCTCAGCTAAACAGAGTTACAAAATACTGGAAAAAAATATGATATATAGTAAGAAATTTCCAGTACAATCATTGCACTTTAACACTATAACCTATTCAAAATTATACTGGGTTACAGGCAGTCAATGTGCCATACTCGGACAGAGAGAGAGGAGAAAACAAAAAAATCCAACACCATACCACAAAAGTTCAAAATGAAAAATGCAAACCCCAGTAACTAGCAGAAATAAAGTACTGTCAAAGGGTACATCTCCTTGACGTATTGTAGCTCAGGCCAGAGCATCTTGGCTACTAGTTGCTGTTGGTTTATTAGTATTATATTGTAGATTTTTCTAGCAGTCAAAAGCCTCGAATTATGAAGCTGAAATTTCTCAGCAAGGTTAATATTAATATAAGCCTGGTAATTACTGTAAATAACATGAGGATGGACTGGCTTTGGTTTTAAGTCCACATACAGTCTTAATATTTCTACCCTAGACAAATGCAAACATGTAGATCTGTGGTCAGAGGTACAAGAAAATTGGTTGGTCTACGACCTTCAAAGTGGTGTAGTGGTTAAGGGCTTTGGACTTCAGACAAATCCCGCTACTAACACTGTGTGACTATGAGCAAGTCACTTGGCCTGCCTGTGGTCCAACTGGAAAACCAAAAGAAATGTAATAAATTTAATCATAAGTGCTGTAAGTCGCCTTGGATAAAGGTGTCAGACAAACAAGTAAACATAAATGTAAATATAAATAATGGCTTGATTAATGGTCCACAGCTAAAACGTTGAGGATGGAATGAAGCCGCTCATACAGTGCATCCGGAAAGTATTCACAGCGCATCGCTTTTTCCACATTTTGTTATGTTACAGCTTTATTACAAAATGGATTAAATTAATTTTTTTCCTCAGGATTCTACACATAACACCCCATAATGACAACGTGAAAAAAGTTTACTTGGGGTTTTTGCAAATTTATTAAAAATTAAAAAACTGAGAAATCACATGTACATAAGTATTCATAGCCTTTGCTCAATACTTTGTCGATGCACCTTTGGCAGCAATTAGAGCCTCAAGTCTTTTTGAATATGATGCCACAAGCTTGGCACACCTATCCTTGGCCAGTTTCGCCCATTCCTCTTTGCAGCACCTCTCACGCTCCATCAGGTTGGATGGGAAGCATTGGTGCACAGCCATTTTAAGATCTCTCCAGAGATGTTCAATCGGATTCAAGTCTGGGCTCTGGCTGGGCCACTCAAGGACATTCACAGAGTTGTCCTGAAGCCACTTCTTTGATATCTTGGCTGTGTGCTTAGGGTCGTTGTACTGCTAAAAGATGAACCGTCGCCCCAGTCTGAGGTCAAGAGCGCTCTGGAGCAGGTTTTCATCCAGGATGTCTCTGTACATTGCTGCAGTCATCTTTCCCTTTATCCTGACTAGTCTCCCAGTTCCTGCCGCTGAAAAACATCCCCACAGCATGATGCTGCTACCACCATGCTTCACTGTAGGGATGGTATTGGCCTGGTGATGAGCGGTGCCTGGTTTCCTCCAAATGTGACGCCTGGCATTCACACCAAAGAGTTCAATCTTTGCCTCATCAGACCAGACAATTTTGTTTCTCATGGTCGGAGAGTCCTTCAGGTGCCTTTTGGCAAACTCCAGGCGGGCTGCCATGTGCCTTTTACTAAGGAGTGGCTTCCGTCTGGTCACTCTACCATACTACCTGATTGGTGGATTGCTGCAGAGATGGTTGTCCTTCTGGAAGGTTCTCCTCTCTCCACAGAGGACCTCTGACAGAGTGACCATCGGGTTCTTGGTCACCTCCCTGACTAAGGCCCTTATCCCCCGATCGCTCAGTTTAGATGGCTGGCCAGCTCTAGGAAGAGTCCTGGTGGTTTCGAACTTCTTCCACTTACGGATGATTGAGGCCACTGTGCTCATTGGGACCTTCAAAGCAGCAGAAATATTTCTGTAACCTTCCCCAGATTTGTGCCTCGATACAATCCTGTCTTGGAGGTCTACAGGCAATTCCTTTGACTTCATGCTTGGTTTGTGCTCTGACATGAACTGTCAACTGTGGGACCTTATATAGACAGGTGTGTGCCTTTCCAAATCCTGTCCAATCTACTGAATTTACCACAGGTGGACTCCAATTAAGCTGCAGAAACATCTCAAGGATGATCAGGGGAAACAGGATGCACCTGAGCTCAATTTTGAGCTTCATGGCAAAGGCTGTGAATTCTTATGTACATGTGCTTTCTCAGCTTTTTTATTTTTAATAAATTTACAAAAATCTCAAGTAAACTTTTTTCATGTTGTCATTATGGGGTGTTGTGTGTAAAATTCTGAGGAAAAAATGAGTTTAATCCATTTTAGAATAAGGCTGTAACATAACAAAATGTGGAAAAAGTGATGCGCTGGGAATACTTTCCGGATGCACTGTACAATCAAAATATCCGCAGTACCTGAAAAATTTTACTTAGGAAGATTAGATAAAAACTGAAAGCAATTATAAAGGACTGATCATTATTAACAATAGAAAATATTTCACTGCTACCTGCTAAGTAAGTAAAAGTCATAGCTTAATAAATTAAAAGGTTTACTTTTATAAAAGCAAAACTTTTGAATAAAGAAACAAATGTTTCTGCATGTGTATATTATTCAAATGACCATTTTTAAATATATGTTCAAGCTTTTGTGTGGCAATGTAGGCATTTTCTTTAATTATCCATATTGCATTTACTTCCATCAGCCTTGGTACATGAACATTTCAATGATAAAAAAAAAAAAAATGCAATTATATAAGGTCATTTATATATGCATTTTAAAAACATTCATGAAGTGTTTGTAACCACAATTTCATGCAAGATAATGTGTATTATATATCGCATACCTTTACTGTACTGTCATCACTAGCTGATGCCAACCATTTTCCATCAGGACTAAAGCAAAGACACCTTACTGCTTGCATGTGGCCCTAAAGAAAAGTAGAATTAGCAGATTAACAAAGGCTATGTTTGGCTTAAACATCAGCAACCAAAAGACTGAAACTCTAATGAATCGCTTAATTTTTAAGATTGTAAACGGAATCCTCTAGTATGTTATATCTGATAACCTCAAATTAGATCCTATTATCTTCAAATGACCTAAGTTTACCATTTTTGTCATGTTTTACACAGAAAACTTGTCCATCACAAGTCTCACAGTCTCTACACAAAAACTGGGAAAACATACTACTTTATTAAAAAAAGAACTTTGTGTTAACACAGTCTTCCCATTAAATAAAAAAAAACACACCCACCCCCAAATGAACTGGAGACAAGCAAGAGTGAATTTTTGTTTAAAACTGGTGGATTTGACACAGCACAGAGTTGTCACATTTCTAAAACAATCCATTAACTCATGAAGGCAATACTCAAAGTAGGGACAGTGATTTTGACCTGCAAAGAACAGAGGTGCTCCCATTAATTTGAATCGACAGAGAGCAATCTTCCAATTACTGAACTGTTATGTTCATGAAAATATGAATTGCAAAATATGCATTCGACGTAAAAGATGTGTCACACCCTGACAAAAGGAGGTGAAAAGGAATTCCATTAAGAGAGCCGATAAACGAAGAGCCACAGGAGATGCAGAATTCAGTACTCAACAAATCTACTTAACAACATCAGTAAAAGCGTGCAGGAGGCTGCAAAGCATTCACCATCTTATGACATGTCTAACATCACTGCATAATTAGAAATGCAAACATGTCATGTCAGAATAGCAGCATAATTTTAACACATGGTATATCCAAGTACAGTGATGCAATAGTCAAAATGGCAGAAAGATTATCGTAGCAGACAGAAGTATTTCTCAAACCGTCTCTTCTGTCACAGTGCTCATTAAATTATACAAATTAATCATTAAGCTTAAGTTACCTTGTGCTACTAAACTCCTGAACAAGTAACAATTTTAGCTTTTTATTTCCTCTTACCATTGAGTCTTCTGTTTAGTTTCTTTTGCTCTCTCCCTGAATCCAGCACAAACTTCATGGGCTGGAAGAACTGGGGCATATGTTTAGTCAGAAGCCCTGTTCATGTAAGCCTTGGCTACTCAGGATTTCACTACTATTCACTGCAAACCTTTTAATAGGGTGTCTCCAGTTGTGCGTTCGTTTGAGAATCACATCCAGCCCCACGAGACTAGACTACATGATGCAGTGAATGTGTGCACTCTCAAGGCATGGTTTTGATTCTTTTTTGCAAAGTGACTAACATACTTGATAATGTGACCTTGCATAACAATATCAAACACCCCTACTATTCTCTTGTCTCAAAAGCAAATAGGCCGTTTTCAACAGTATTATAAATTGGTAACCAGATTAAATTTACCTTGTAGCTAAACACACAGCCTTTTCTTCTGACATCCCATAGCTGGAAAAAAAATTACAACAGTTATTGTGCTTAAAATATGACGCTATCTTCAGTTTTACTTCCTGGTTACAAGACTACAAGTTTGTGCACACAGCGTATATCAATACTCCAAAAGCCAAGTGATAACAAATAAACCATGAAGCAGAGTCAATCATTATTATATGGTGCCATTAATCAACAGCAAAATGCAAGTAGGTTGATTCATCCACCACGCCATACCTAATTAATTTAATACAAACAAAACCAAGCATAACAAATACAAATGCATATGTACAGTAGCTGTTTTTCCAACTGATCTGTCCAATAAATTAGATATTCTGGTAAGTCAGTCTGCCAGTGCTAAAGCATCCAATTATTAAGAGGACTTTTTTTGTGAGAAGATGAGAAAACAAATATTGGAGGCAGAGAAAGCAAACTTTAAAGTATTTTAAAAGTGGATTAATGCTTCATTGAAAAGTTATTCAATCATGTCTGTCAATTTCCACTACAATCTTTATCCATTAATTTCATATGTGTATGTGTTACATTACAGAGTCACAGCAAAATATGACCTAGTATTAATCAGGCACAACAGCAAGAAGTAGTGCTTGATCAGAAGCATGTTCACTGTGGGGCACAATGACATTGATCACAATTTACTGTTACACACTCAGTGCCAACTCAGATTGTCCAATAAACAACAAGCATTTCTTTTGGCTGTGGCAGGACAATGGAATTTTCAGAGGATGACCCATGGAGAAAACGCAAATTTAACATCTACAGGAACCAGGCTTAAATTTCAAACCATTACCAGGTGTCAAAGGCTACAGAGCTAACCGCTGTTCTGAAATGCCAATGCCGTTTTGTCAGCAAATATATTTTGTGCAAAATAATTAAATGAAAGAGTTTCTAATTCTAAGAATAGAATGGTGTTTGTTAAATACTCATTTTTTTCTCTTCTTGGTTGTTTTCTTCACACAAGAGAAATTAATAAAAAAAAATCAATAACAAAGAGGGCTACATAGGTACTTGTAGTCCACAGCTTGGGAAGGTGGGGTAGATTATGGTTAATTCATTTCCATCTTATAATGAAATGGAACTCTGCCTTAGCAGAGCTGGACAAAAGAGGATTCCTAACACTATAGAATAGGAACAGTAACTAGCGAAGAAGCTAAAAGAAACTCAAATGTACTGACTGCAAAAAAAATGTATTGTTCGAGAAGCAAATGCTTTGTTGAGTAAATGTCCATATTTTCAATAGTCAATAAGGTCAGCAGAGCAGTTCCTGCGAACAAAATGCATAAAAGTATACATAAAGTGATGTTTCAGCTTATATTGTCCTACTCAGTCATGATGCTTTTTACATACTTGGTCACCAGAATCTGGAAGTTAATAATTTACATTTGAAGCACATGAACTAGACCTTGTTATTCATCTGATAGTGAATGAATGCCTACCTTGATATTAGTGTCCATAGAACCAGAGGCCACATACTCCCCAAATGGGTGAAAATCAAGACTGCAAATATTAGCTTTATGACCCATCAAGGTTCGCAGAACTAAATTATAAAAAAGGTTAAGATTTCTTAGTAAAAAGCGAGTTAACACAATAGCTTAAACATAACAGAGTAAATATGATTGTATAATATGCATTAGTTAATTGCTGATAAGTAATTAAAATTACATTCATCTGACATTTATATCAAAATGGTCTTGATATATACATAAATAAGACCATTAGAATCATTTAGGGAAAAAAAAAAAAACACAGTAAATATCCCTTGTTATGTGTAGGTTTAATGTAAAACAAAATGCAGTATAGAAAATGAACAGTATACTTCATTTAGATGTTTTGCTTACCAAGAATATATCATGTTATGTGATTTATTTAATAAAATGACAAAAATGTGACTCACTTTTAGCTGCTTCAAGGTCCCATACTCTTAGAGAACCAGACTGTGACCCAGCTACAACTTGCTCTTCTGTGCTGCTAAACTGGATGCATTCCACAGGGTTATTATGGCCTGTAAGGCTCTGTTTTGAGAGAGAGAGAGAGAGAGAGAGAGAGATATACACACAAACTTTAATATTCACTAATTTCTACAGTAAACCCATTAAAATAATGTGTTAATTTTTATTTGACATTTTGTAAATGGAAACAATATGAAAATTGTGACTCTGTCTTATCTTTAATCTCCATTTTTAGATGATCCTGTTAAGTCTAGAGGAAGAGTTCTCATATACTTTTAAACTTAGCATCACTTTTAAGTACACATTCTTCAGGATCCTGCCCAAGAAAATATGTTGCCATTAACATTAATTGATATTTAAGTGTCAATGCAGAACTTATTGCTGCAATACAGTATGAGCCATTAAAACTGCTTTAATTTGAAAACCATCATAATAATGACTCCTTTTTATTGATTATATTCATTAATGTGTCTGCTAGGCTTATCCATCAGAGGCAAATTTTGCATGCAACGTGGTAGGGGTGAAAATAGTAGTCTTAAGTAAATACCAGCATGAAGCATATGGGGGTTTAATGTGCATGGAGAGAATTCTCTCTGCTTACTCATTATGTAGTTTGTCGCAATAGGTCCGGAAAGTTTGCAGCAATGAGTACAAGTGGCAGCCAGAGTAAAGGCTTGAAAATCAGTTACTGTATCAGCCTGTGATTTAGTAATGAACTTGGCACATTTAGTATAAATGCCAATGCCTTTGGCTACTCAAGTCTAAATCCTTATATATATATATGCCTAAAAGGACCGGAAGGGGGCAAGAATAGCTTCCAGGCCATGAGGGGGCAACCGCCCTGGAATAGGAAAGGACCACGAGAAAAGATTATAACCCATTGGGACCCATGGCCACCGCCAGAGGGCGCCTTAAACCTTGTGGGACCTGGAAATAGTTACTTCCGCCACACTCGACAAGATGGCGGAGGAACCTGCCAGGGACGCCTGGAGTGCTTCCGGTGCAAAGGGCAGCACTTCCGCCACACCAGGAAGTGCTGCTGGATGGACGTCATCAGCCACCTGGAGCACATCCGGGCAGGAATAAAAGGGGCCGACTTCCAGCAATCGGGGAGCTAGAGTCTGGAGAGGGAGCAGGACGAAACTCCCAGGAGGAGATTGGCGGCTAAGGGCTGAGAGAAAGAAAGTTCATTTTGGGTGATTATTGCTGTGTGCTTTGTGTCATGTTAGAAACTGTCTTTATTTATGTTAAATAAACGTGTGGCTTTTTAAAAGATGTGGTCTCCGGGCAAGTCTCACAATTTTATTTATATATATATATATATATATATATATATAAAAACACACACATTAAGCTGATAAAAATGTTCTTAACCAGTTGTACAAAGGATGTGTGACTGAAAAAATATATAGTTCTTTATAATAGTTCCTTTATGAATCCAGCGTATTTAGGTATTTGAACCAAGTATCTTATGTAAGCCGATTCATCCATCTGCAATACATTTTTATCACTGGTCACTTACTTAAAATGCATTATACCGATGCAGAAAATCTGATGTCACATAATCAATTTCAGTAAATCAAGAGGCAAAGGTCTTCTCGTCAACTACTGGGCTTATTAATCTTTTTGCCTTTATTGTTTGTCTTACTGGATTTATTCATTGAGTAAATACCCATGTATGTGGCTTTGAGAACCTTCTTGGTATTAGCTGTATACTGGTCTGCCTAAACAGTAAAGACAGCACTATTATCTATACTAATAAAAGGCAAAGCCCTCACTGACTGACTGACTGATCAATAATTCTCCAACTTCCCGTGTAGGTAGAAGGCTGAAATTTGGCAGGCTCATTCCTTACAGCTTACTTACAAAAGTTAAGCAGATTTCATTTCAAAATTCTACACGGTCGACAACGTCCGTCCATGTTAAACTTTCTTATTTATGGCCCCATCTTCACGAAATTTGGTAGGTGGCTTCCCTGCGCTAACCGAAACCGATGTATGTACTTATTTTGGTGGTATGACGCCACTATCGGCCTCCATATTGAACTTTCCAACGTCACTAATTCTCCAACTTCCCGTGTAGGTAGAAGGCTGAAATTTGGCAGGCTCATTCCTTACAGCTCACTTACAAAAGTACGTTGTTGGCTGGCTGCCTGCCTTTATAAGGCCGTCCGTCGCTCCGGTCTCTTCATTCCCTTCTTTGCTTCAACATGGTATTCACGTTTTCCTGCTGATAACTGCAGCCTTTTTTATTTAATCCATGGCTTCTCCGCGGTTTTCTTGTTCGTTTATTACGATTGTAGTTATTGTATAGGTATTTTAGACTTAGTTTACATTGTACCGAGTGGTTTGTATGCCTGGAGATGGCGCCTGCCTTTTCCATTCTCTGTGTTACATATTGCACGGCCATATAAGGCTTACTCTTGATATCCAGAGGAACATTGTGTCTTATGTATTGAATGACTGGGACAGGTTCAAGGTGTGGACTGATGACGGTACAGGAGATAATTATACTACACAGGAGCACTATAAGAGTGAAATGCTTAAGCCCTTTACCTATGGTTGTGCATGCGAGTTGATGGCTGACGCTGAATTGTTCGGTTGTCGCTTTCAAGTGTACCGAAAATGCCAAATATTTTACACCTTTCGACAACCGCCAATGCCTCTTAAACATCTTAGATTCACAGTTGACGATTTCAGTAGTAGACACTTTGATGTTTATGAATGTTTAAACTCTCAAAAGCTGGATGTGAAGTTATCGATGAAACCGGTTGTATGTTTACAACGCTTGACAGATGCCAAATGTCACTACAAAACAAAAAAAGTCCTGCAAATACTAACGTAATTGAAACAAACCATGAAACTCACACCGATTATGACAGCAGCAATCCAAGCTGTGAGATTTGAGACAAGATTACTTTTCACATGGCCAACTGTACGTTGCATGCTCAAGAGTAAGCTCAGCACACAGCTTGGTCATATTACAACCGGAGGGCCGAACTGACAATGTGGTATACAAAGAGATCCTTAACAAATAATTATTGGTATATTTTCCCTCAGTTTAAAAAGGTTTAATTTTCTTCTTAATAAAAATTTTAAGGCAGTACTTTGCCGCTGCAAAGCACGGGTATTTTGCTAGTAAAAAATAAAAGCACTTTGTTAATGTTCACAGTCTATAATTGTTCAGGCTAACAAGTTAACACCAGTTAAATATATTATCTTGCCATATATATGTCTGCTTGGAACAGTTTTCTCTCTAATATATTACTGGGTAGTTTGACTACAGCACAGTGCTGAATTGTCCATTGTTGTCTACACAAGTCAAAATTAAGCAACTGCTAGTTCTCATTATTGTGTTTCACAGTTTATATTGGGTTCTTTTCTACTTGCTTCTTCAATAGTCCATTCCCCCTGGAAAAGAAATTAATCACCTATAAATTATAACCTATTAAAGTGGAGTACTTTTTACTAATGTCAGAGCCAAGAGAAATGCTGCATTGCAAGTGTCCCCAACTACTTCTGTTTGTGGGGCCGAATACAAACAATAACATAAACCAAAGGCCAGTACGTTGGCCTGAGTTTGTTTCATAGACATTGTAGATTGCTATAATAATATTGCAATAAAAACTATTACTACTAAGTGTAAGTAAGTAGGTAGGCCAAACTGCGGTACTTTGACAAAGTGACAGGTGACGGGGCAGGTTGAAACAAGAGACCTAAAAGGCAGGGTAGTGCTGTGACAATGAAAAGGGCCTGATCCAGGTCTACATTGAAAGTCTGTTCCTCTTTTTCCTTTTGATAATGTTCAACGAAGAAAATGATTATTCACAGATACAGGTGGAGGTAAACATTATGAAGAGCAGCATTACAATCACTCCTGTATATATGAATTTGGGAACATTGTTTATCTAGATACCACTCACACCGTTCTTGCTTTTTCTTTAAGGAAAGGTGATATTTCTAAGATTTCCAGTTGAAGAGATGTTTAATCAAGGTATGCAGGTAGACATTTGGCCTCAGCAGTTCACTGACCATCTGCAGAAACAAAGAATGACTGTCGAAGAAACAGGATATAATGCGCGATTCTGAGGCTCTCAATCTAGTCCTTGAAATGTTCTATCAGTCTTTGCATTAGTATTTTCATCAGTAAATTCTCAAATGTTTGTTTTTTACTTAATGTTACTGCAGCTAATGAAAATACAACCCTTCCCTGTAAATTGTGATCAAAATGAAGTCAACTAAGTGGAAACAACAGTTATTTCCTTGCATCTGTGACACAAAAATACACACATGCCATTTCTTTGCTATGATTCAGAAAATTCAGAAAGGTCGTGGGCCTTTTGGCTCTGAAGTCTGCCTAAAAAGGAAAAACAATTCATCTCATTGTTCACTCACATTCTTCAGCACTTAGCTTTGCAAAGCAAGCACATACCTTTATGCAGCAACAGTCTGCAATATTCTGCTGACCTTCCCTCTAGCATGACTCTGAGAAGGTAATACTGCAGACAGGAACTCTCAGAAAAGACAATCATCATCACTGTGTTAATGATGTTTTTCACTGTTCTCACACTATCTGGCACAGAACACAGGATTGTGATTGATGCAGTGAAATGCCATTAGTGCAGAGTTAACAGCAGCTAGCCTTCTTATCAGTCTCTTTTTCTCTCAGTGACAATAGACATGATTTGGCCCTAGTCAAACCCCTCCACAACTGGGTAAGTTCATTAAAAGTATTTTTGCCAGTTACAATCTGATCCATGCATTGGAAGCAAACAAATCATCTCTGCCTTAAAATTCTCTCCTTTAAATAATTCTCACAAAAACAGACACCTGTTTTAAGTCAATCCTGTTCACAAGGCAATCAATGCTTAGTGACAAGAAATATGCTTTCAGTGAGCACAGAATAAAGTTCTCCACCAAAACCTTCACTCTTTTCACTGCACTATTGCTTGATAATGATACTTTGTTTTGGCAGTTCCACTACCATTTTACTTGGTGACTTAAATGGTGACTTCCCTTGCCTCCTGAGAGCATTTTTCAATGTTCGTCATAAAATACAGTATATTTCAAGTTCAGGCAATATCAGGTCAGTTTTTTCATCTCTGAGGTGTTCTCAGACATGTCAACTGTACCTGTGAAAAGATTTCTGTTGATAACACAAAGCACCAAATAGTTACAGCATTTGGCACCCCTCCCAGGTAATGATGGCCAATATATACTGTATATATCATATAAAATGTATATAAAATATTTATATAAAATATAAATAACTTCTCACACAGGCACACACACATATATTTATTATATATGTGCACACATATCCCCAAAAGAAATATCTCACATTTCCTTTTCTCATCTTTGGCAGTATCCTTTTTCAGACATGGGCATGTAATATATCGTAAATGTCTCCAATACAGCTTTTAAATGGTATAATGCATGTGACGGCCTGACCTACTGAGTCAGAGCCACCTTACCGGAAACGCCAGATCAGTGGTGCCACCCTAGTATATCCACCTGCTTTTTAACGGTGAACATTTTGCTAACGCTTCATCCCACCAGGACAAGCTTGAGCTACGTTTATTTAGCACAGGCTGCTGCAAATTTTGATACATGTCTATATTCTCTGTTGCTTTCTTTAGTTATACGAGACAACAAACGAAAATTCACACACGAATGTTGGGCTCAATGAGTCAGTATGCAATGTCAGGGTAAACCCTTTGTTCAAAAATTGGCTATGACTGGTGACGTTGGAAACGTCATAATCTCCACTATCCAATGGTACGAGTTTTGCAATGGCATGACCCACACACCCAAGAATCACCAGGTGGTTCAAGCCAGTAATGGAGGCTGTATTTATGGGTTATGTTGATTCGCTCAAGAATTCTTCATTGCACATAAACGTGTGAGGGCTTGTTTTGTTCAGGAGAACCTGATGTTAAGTGTTGATACGTTACCTGTATATTTTTAATGTTGCTTTGTGAGGATATACGCAAGAGCTATCCGGTTCTTGGCATGTGATTGCCATTTGCTCTATCATTGTGGGGGCGCAGGGCATTGGTTGAAATCTACTGCTTGAGACCTTGATTGATGTAGAACACTTGGGTATTCCTTGCACAGAAAAATGTATTTTTTTTGACAACTTTGCATGATGCTGCACATGCATGATTTCATGCTAGATTAAAAGTAAACTGTGCACACCCATGGCTTTCAAATTAGGTATTGTTAATCTTGGTGTGTGGTGTAGCTTGTCTGTATGATGCACCAAAAGGTGTTTTAAAACATTTTTTGAACCCTTGTTAGCCCAGTACCGGGCTGCTTAGGGTTTAGGAGGATAACTTATTTCACCATACCAATTTACAATTATTTATCAATTTGGAATCTGCGTCGTTTTTTTGTTTTTTAATTGATTTTATCGTCTTCTGCCTCCTCCTTCTGCTACGTTCAACAAAACAAAAAAGAAAATGCCACTTAGTTCCAACATATTGTGTTGATATGCTTTTAAGAATGGTGGAAACAGAATAATCATATGGTACAATCAAATCTGAACTTTTTTCATTGCAACTTGCAGGCATTGTAAATGAGCAGGGAAGTGGCTGTGGCGTTTTCCAGGTACTTTAAAAAAATAGTTAAATTCTATAGGCATAGCCAACAAGTCGGCTTAACATTCATATATTCTGGTAAAATAAAGCAAGATCGGTTTGTCCAGTCAGAAAAGAATACTTTATCCGGCAAATTTGGGCTGTAGGCTACCCTATGACATTCCACTGCCATACTGTGCTAGCTTGTGAAATAACTGTCAATTTTGTCCATGAATAAAACTATGATGTTCATAAATCCTCTCTCACTGGTATGTATGAATCACATTGGACTGGCTCAGAGTAAATTTCAAGTGCAGTATAATGCGGGAATACGGGACAGTCACATTAATATTCAAATGTTTTTAAAATCTTAAAATGCAAAACTAAATTCAAGCTTTCTAATTTCTCTAGAGGGATTTACATTACCCTAAACTTTTAAGTTTTTTTTTTTTTTTTTGATTGTGGTCTAATGTGATTATATTTTCAAAACTTTCCAGATAGATCCTATTTATATGTTTGGGCTGGAAATCATACATTGTCATCAGTAAAATGGAATCCCTCAACCCCCCAAACTTTCTTTTGGAAATGTGTGTTTCTAAGGAAAAAACACTCCAAATAAAAGATTATCAACAAGGCAAAAAATATGGATTACCATTATACAGTTGGGCTTATTGATTGCCCAGATGTTCACTCGACAATCTTCCCCACCAGTTGCCAATAGACGCCCAGATGTCTTCCCCAAAACCAATGATGAAACATTGCTTGAATGAGCAACTATCTCCTCTGAAAGAATAAATAATAGAAAAAATGTATAGGTCCATTCTAATAAAACAATCCCCCAAACCTACGGTCTACACATAATAACCAAAAGGTGTACATTCAAGAATGCTGTCCAATATTCATAGAAACTGTAAAATAACAAGAAGAAAATTTAATTCATTCAAAATCTACTGTGCTATCATGTCAACCTTATGGTATACTATAACTTACATTATGGAAAACAATACCACATTATCAGAGTACAGTACATAAACACCAAACACTATTAATATTATGTATTTTGATGACCTTGTTAAATTTAAAAAAACAAAAGAAACAAATCTTCAGTGAAATTCATATATAAAACTGCTAAGTAGGATCTTGGGCTACACATTGCCTCTAATCCTATCATTTTTAATAACACAAGGATTTATGTATTGGTTCTTTACATAAGGGACATTACAGGACTGCTGATGTTTTCTGTTCTTTCTTACAATTTTGTGCAGCTCAAGCGCATTTAGGTGCTTTTACAACTTGTTTTAAGCAAAGTGGACTGAGACCCTTGAGATGACAACAGTTCTTTGCGAAGTGAAATGAAGATGTTTCATTATTTACAGCTATAGTGTGAAAGTCATGTAATATGAGATCCAAAGGAGCAGAATTCAGAATATGTGGACAAACAAAAAAAACAAAAACAAAAGGAACTTGACTCTTCTTCACTTTGATGTAGTTCTTTCATAATGAGAAAACTGGAGCAGTATTGGGCCCCCTCTAGAATCCTCTGGCAAGTAATCTGACCTCACTACTGTTAAAATATACTATGTGCCAAACAACCTTAACCAGACAACACTAGTTCATTAAAAAACAAGGGATGCTCCAACCAGGGTTTTTAATCTCAATACTGATCACCAATCTCATATTACTTAGTCTGCAGATTACAATACTTCTTTTTTTCCTTTATCCTTTCAAAAAACTTTTTACACTAATCTACTACATAACCAGACAAACAGAAGTTATGTCCTATATTAAAGTGTATTTTTATAATTAAACTATAGACCACTGCATTTATAATCGAGCACATCTGTCTCGACTAAAACTCTCCAAAATGTTTCCAGGGCGTGATCCAACCTGTGAACGTTGCAACCGTTCCAGGCTCACTGGGTCACATGTTCAGGGTCTGTACCAAATTAACATTATTGTGGACAAAAATTTTTAATTACCTCTCAGACAGCCTTGGACTTACAATCCCTCCTAACCCATTAACAACTGTGTTTGGGGTTCTTCCAGAGGGGCTTAAAGAGGAGAAAGACAAACAAATAGTGATTGCATTCACTACACTTTTGGCACGCAGACTTATTCTGATAAACTGGAAGAACCCAAACTCTCCTCTTTTAAGTCAGTGGGAAACCGATGTGTTATACTATTTGAAACTGGAAAAAATCAAATACTCAGAGGATCCGTACAGACTTTTTTCAAAACATGTCAGGATCTAATCAGTAATATTTTAAAATAAGTTCATGAAGCACAGAGAATTTATTAATTTAGGTATGTTTACAAGCCTTAAATTTTATGCCGTTTAGCTTGCTCTCTCTCTCTCAGGGGTGGGGATCGATCTGTTCTTAACTTAATTTTTCTATTTGTAAAAACTTGATTGCTTTGTATGGATTCCAATAAAATTAATAAAATAAAAAAAACTATAGACCACAGGTGTTATTATTTGTTTATTAACAAAATGAAATTCTGTAGTGTTATTGTTCAATGACAATAAAATACTAAAATAAACAATTTCTTTAAAATACACTAACTAATAAAATATGAACAAAAACATTATGCATAATACATATGGCATAAAAGAAAATGAATAATCTTAATAAATAGGCCATGGATTTAAAACATTTAAGTTTTAGGGAAAAAAACTGGCAGTCATAAAATGAGCTAAATACTTTGCTTAATACAACAATAAACAAACATTTTAATGATGTGTTCCTAGATAAATCAAACTATACAGTACACAGTACATGTTACAAACATGCCATTTTCTGCCAGCAATTATATGTGCTTATTAAACAACGTTAATGGCCAACTATTAGCAATAAAGTGACAACATTTATAGAATGGCAAATGACAAACTGCTTCCAGAACTTGAGATTTAAAAAAAAAAAAAAATTAATTAATAATAATAATAATAATAATAATAATACTCACGAAGTTTCCAAGATTTCTTAGTTGTGCTGCTACTCGCCATCCTAGGAAAGGATTTTTTGGGAGACCTATTTCAGTCTTCTAAATATAATTTGAATAATTTAAAGTAAAAAATAAAATAGCAAGCTTCTCTTTGCAAAGGGAGGAAGGAGTAAAGGGGTTGGGTGTGTTCAGTCTTCTTTCATTCCAAGCACATGAACAGCTCAATACTTATTCTGTTAAAAAAAAAAAAACTATATTTAACAAACACACATACATTATTAGAGACAGATTAGCTCACTATAACATGTCTCCATTAGACAACATAGTTTGTTAACAACAACAGGCTTAACAACCTATACTCTGTCATGTATAACAGACCAGTCAGGTGAACCAGATTCTGACTGAATGGAACCCAGTAGTGTCCAATGCTGTGAAAAACACCAATGGAATAAAGAACAAAAATTCTCACTTAACTTGTGTTGCATATTCCACATGTCTCCTATTCATTCAGAATCTGTGTTATATACTTTCTCTGCAGTAACAAGAGATTTAAATATTTTCTTGGCCATCGCTACAAACTACATGGGTTAAGTAACATTTAAAAAATAGATATAATTTTTAGATAGAATATTCCTTTGAACATTTCTTTGGAATGATACTCATGCCTCTCATGTCATTCACTACCAACCGACCACTTTTATCATCAATCATCTTCACGTTACTTGAATGCACCCTTTCTCTCCACACTGTTGGACTTCACAGGAACAGTGCCATCAGGCATCTCCTCCATATCATTCTTTCCTCTAAACTTGCCCTCCTCTTCCTTAATAGCATTCCACAAATTTACACTTGTGTTGTATGTTCCATTTTCACTGGCCATATTCTTATACAAGATGAATAAGGTATTTTATGTCACTATGGATGACACATGCACACACCTTCCAAGCATGTCAACCTGGGTAACTGCACATTCTGCAACTTGGTTTACATTTGTCGCC
The DNA here is from genome assembly GCF_016835505.1 of Polypterus senegalus. Taxonomy (NCBI): domain Eukaryota; kingdom Metazoa; phylum Chordata; class Cladistia; order Polypteriformes; family Polypteridae; genus Polypterus; species Polypterus senegalus. Next base: position 69,934,484 of record NC_053162.1, on the reverse strand, counting down.
TCAATTGAAATAGTGACCTTCATTAAATTCTTGACAAAAAAATTACTGGGTCACTGGAGACACTTATACTTACTACATATAAATTTATTGGCATGAAAGTTATATTATTTCATGCTTTAAAGTGATTTTTAAAATGTGCTTTAAAATCATTTCAAACGAAAATAAACCTTAGTTTTATTGTATACTTTAGGAGACAATGTTTACTAGTCACACCATCAGCACCAAAGAAACAATAGACTTACATTAATATACTGTAACTACAATGTCCATCCATCATCCAACCCGCTATATCCTAACTACAGGGTCACGGGGGTCTGCTGGAGCCAATCCCAGCCAACACAGGGCACAAGGCAGGAAACTAACCCCGGGCAGTGCCCACCGCAGGGCACACACACACTAGGGACAATTTAGGATAGCCAATGCACCTAACCTGCATCTCTTTGGACTGTGGGAAGAAACCCATGCACACACGGGAAGAACATGCAAATTCTACGCGAACCCAGGTCTCCTAACTGCGAGGCAGCACCGCTACCACTGCGCCACCGTGCCGCCCCTGTAACTAGAATGTATAACGCAAAATACATGCAGGCACAGTTAAAACATCTTTCCCCATCTATATTTCAGAAAACTGAAATTTCCATTGCCAGTATTTATTCATCTTTGGAATCTGTTTATATTCGGCGTCCCTAAAAGTTAAACTTTTCCATCCTCTAGAATTTATATTATCGAGCACTTAACATGAGCGGAACTGGGATATTTTCTTTATCTTTTTGACGAGTCATTTCAGATTGCACGTCCGTCGGGTTATTATGTTTATTTACAATACGCTATAATATTGGGGACTTCGTCCAAGTCTTTCCAGGAAAGAAACGACTCTGCCATTGGCATGTGGACACAACTGGGAGCACACATTCAAAGTTTTTAAATTACAACGTAAAAAAATGTATCAATAATTTCTATACTCTCCAGCACATTGTAAAAGGGCAAACTTTAATAAATGCCCCATACACATTAATGTGGATTAAGGGTGTATCCGGTTTAAAGCTACGTATCTTGTTTCCTGAACAGATCAGGAACAGCAAAATGAAAAAGAGGCACAATCGAAGGATTACATACCAACAATGATGCGGCTGGACTGACAATTATTGTTTTCATATCTTGCCCTTACGATGCTTTAAACAGAAATACAGTTCTCAGTTTAAGTAACAATCAATAATCATTTGAGGACAACAGGGACTCAAACCTACTATTATTCCTGAACGCTGGAATTAACGACATCACAATTATAACTAACTAGTACCGCGATAAAAGCTCCCCTTGGTTACAAATAAAGAACATCTATACATTTTGCAAAACATCACGAACACAAAAGATGACAGCCGGACACAAACGACTCTACGTTAGTAACGGACTACTGAACAAACGCATTACAAAAGCTGCAACCCATAAGGCAAATTCGTTTCTTTAAACAGATTTGAAAGGAGTGTATACCGTACATGCGTGCAATATTAAGTTCTAAAACTAGTCGGTTACCTTTCCGCTCGAAACGTTGGAATTTTCAACAGGTCTTGACAAGGATAAAAGCTTTTCAGTAAAAAAAAAAAACAGAATCACATATGTGTCCGAGTAAAATTAATGTACAAATAGTAGTATGGCCTGTAGTGCTTGTCACACTTTTCTCCATCGGCAGACTTTATTGGTCTTCACTAAGCAACGGTTATGTTTTTCATGCTCGCTCTCCGAACTCTTCTTTTGATGCAGACAGAATCTTCTCCTCTACACTGCAAGACTCAGTCTTTTTATGTCCTTAATACGTCCAGCTAATGTTTCGTATAAAATGCTTTCCCTGACTCTTTTTCATTACGAATACTTCGTGTTGTCGCACAGCAGTCGTACCCTTTCACCGTAGCAACCAAATGAGCCAATCAGAAGAACGGATGCTGAAGCAACCGGATTCGCGCAAGCGCATTAACACCTACTCGAGGCGGCTATTTTGAAAACAAGGCTGAAAGTAACAAAGTGTGGAACTTTTGTTTGAACCCACTAGTGAATTCGGTGCAGGATGAGATAATGAAAGCAATACAGCAGGAGGTATTTGCAGTACCTAAAATATAGTGGATGGAACATTTGTATTCATTAAAGGATACATTAAACACTGGCAAAATAAGAAATTAAGGCGGGCAATAGGAAATTCAATGTAAGAAATGCATTTAACATTAACTCAGTATAACTGCAAAATGGTATAAACAAAGATGTTTCCTAAATGAATTTAAAGAATTAATTTAAAAAATGCACAAAAAATATCCAATTCAGTAATATTTAACAGCATAACGACATAGGTTATATCAATTCAATGTTCAATGTTAAATAAGCAAAATGTTTCTTTTGTCAGCATACCGGTGTGTATGTGTTTCCTTTAGAAAATTAATTACTGTATAAACAGGTAACATGACAGAAAGCTGCGATTCAAGGCAATGGTGGCAAGGCATCTAATATGAAGATGAGCAGCAAAGAAACAGACAGTATAATTTAAGACTATTTATTTACGACTTCTGTAAAGTGGGGACAAATGGGAATTGGACACATTTCAATATGCATTAGGAAGGCTGGGGCTGAAAAAATTAAAAAGTGAAAAATGCATTGAAAGGAATACTATATTTGATATACAATACTGAAATGGGGTAGCTTATTGAGCAGTGATTTTAAATCCTAGGGTGGACATGTTTGGGTTTTATCTGTCTACTATTGTTATCTCCCACATCTCCAAGATATACTGTACAAGTAAATTTACTCCAGAATGAATGAATGTGTCTGTCCTGCAATATCTTGTCATCCATTTACATTTTTGGCTGATGCCTTTATTCAAGTTAATGATACAATTGTTTACATTTCTTTTGGTTTTCCAATTGGAGCACAGGCAGGTCAGGTGACTTGCTCATGGTCACACAGTGTCAGTGGTGGGATTTGAACCCACAACACCAGGGTTTGAAATCCAAAGCCTTAATTATTACACCACCATCCAATTCATAGCTCTTTCAAAACGTATGGTAAACTCTACTTGAATAAAAAGGCAGCTGTCTACAACCCTATATTGTAAAAAACATACTTAGAAAATGGGCAGCTATGTAGAGAAAATGGGAAAGAATACTGTCTAATACAGAAAAGAAAAATTAGGTAAATAGTATAAGTATGGATTTTTTTTCATTATTGTGTTTAATTATTTGTTTATTTATTTTAATGCTTTTATTACCAAAAGAAAGGTAAATATTAAGGTATAGCTCCAGTCATTTCAGTTGATGTGAAGGTAAATTACATTTGTATATAACTTGGAATGTGATTGGTTAAATGTGCACATATTTATAAGCCCCAATGTAAAACATCTGAACACTTAATGCAAATAAATGATTGAATATATTTATGTTTTTTTTCATAAAACAAATCTTTTGGTTTTCATATAAATATTCTCCTAAAGGTAAAGCAATATCTCACATTAATTTGTTGATTTCCACCTTTACAGAAACAAAAGCTGAAATGTCAGTAACATTGCACAGACTTTTGTATCTGTATTTGTTGTTTCTCTTTTGTCATTTGTTAGAAAACATGAAACCAACCAATCAATATTTTATGTATTTCCATTTAAAAGGATGCACCATCATAATAAACTTTATAGAGTAAATAACATCATAATATAATACTCAGTTTACAGACTCATGAGTTAAATAAAATTAAATCTTCTAGTACATTTGTAGTCAGGTATAAATCTAAATATAGATTAAAAACTACAAAACAGTAGCAGAAGCACATACATAACTATTCAACATTTGCACATATGAGCATGTACAATACATACCTCATGAATACTACCAGAACTTTGTAAAGTCTGGTTAAAATCTAATGGAAATTAGGGTAGCAGAAAGTCAGGATATTAGAAGATCTTACCAACTGGCAGAGGAGGAAATCCTCTAAGATGTTCATAGTTTTTGAGCTAAGCAAAGTTACAATTAAGTTGACCAGGAAAATATGGCTGCCTTTCGTCTCATGGATATCCCACAGTATCAAGTACTGGAATTTAAAATTGCACCATAATATAATGATCTGGTGAAAATTCCCAGCTAAACTGATAACTTGTTACATTGAAAGGACCACCTGACTTAAATAGCCCCAAATGTAAATCTGTTCATTAGCTTGAATGCTGGCTAAAAATAAAATTATTTCAAAGGGATATGTGATAATAACTGCAGTGGTTATGGTTTTTAAAATACACGCATGAATTAATATTATGATATCTTGCTTACTTAGAAAACACTACATTTTCAGATCAGCTGAATCCATACTACCACAGACGGCCTTTCTGTATTGTGGTATATACAGGTATGCTTGGTTTAATCACATTAGGTGTTTCTGTTGCTGAACAGAAGACTTACTAACATTTTGCATGCCTTTATCCAACTATCCTCTGCTTAATCTAATACAGGAATGCTGGGTGCTGGAGCCCATCTCAGCAACAATGGGCACACGGCAGGATTAATCTTTTGAGAAGCACCAGTCAATCCCAGGTTGCACTCATGGTCACACAGTCGCACACTTTGAATAGGTCAATTTAACCTTATCCAAAACCCAATAAACAGGGACTCATGGATAATGCTTTGTGTAGAATTTACACTAAAACATGGAGTACAGATAGAACTAGAAATGTGCGTACGCACAAAAAAATTCAGATGCATAAAGCAAAGCTCTACACAATTTCCCTTTATAAATCCCAATCAATGTGAATTTTAATGCACATGCACAAGCCTACAGTCCCACACCAACTCCTCCCAAAATTTTGCCAATTTGAATATGCAAATCAATATAAATAGCCCCTTCCGTTTAGTGTTTTGTTAAAAGGCAAAAGCACGTGGAAAACAGAAAAATTTCAGTGGATGCAAAATGGAGGTCCTGCTCAGTGAAGTGGAGGCAAGGGAAAAAAACATTATTTGGTGGCTTAAGCAGTGGAATAAGCAACAAAGTCCCACAGTGCCCAAAATAAAAAAAAAGGTCAGATATCAAGGTCGAGGTGAAAAGGAGAGTTGCTGCCCACCCTTTGAGTGTCAACACCACTGGAGGAGGTAGCAGAATTCTGGGGCTCACACCGTTTGAACAACGAGTTGCTGCAATTATTGGTAAGACACTTATAACCAGCATTTTACCAGCAGGTGAGGGGGCTATGACATCACCACTGGTGAAGGTGAGTTCACATTTTTTTTTTTTTTACCATTATTCCTAAGTGTGTAAATAATTTGCATGTTTAATAAAGCAAAAAAGTAGGCAATAGATGTGGTGTTACTGTTTATTTTTTTTCAGACAATATTACAAAAGGTGACCCCAATGCCAGGGATGTGACTCCAGGCGACCATGTGCTGACGGATGCTGTTCTGGAGTCACAAAATGTAATAGTGGATGCTGTAAGAGATGTGGCCAATGAACTAAGGAAAATAAATGCTGTACCAAAAATTAAATTATTAGTTAAAAAAATGCTGTTTTCATATTCTGCTAATTACATTTTAATGATGCTGTAATGCTGTCCAATTTGGTTGATCATTTGGTGGATCTGGGCCAGGCTCATCATACCGTATCTCTTCAGGCTTGAGAAAGCCATGATTGTGTGCCATATTATGCAGCACTCCACCAGTCTTATCCAGGCAGCATCAATTGCCCTTAAGTTGCCCTATAATACTTTCTTCCACTGCCTGAGCTCAAGAGTGGAGGTCATTATAATGTCACTGTTAATTCAGTCAGTGCGTTGGTGAGCAGGGTATCCGCTGTAACCTAAGTAATTGTGTTATATGGGTACATCATACAGATAACCTACAATTTTTACCAAAGAGATAAAACTAAATGTCCTATCTTACCGAGAAGCCAGCCATTACACACAACATCATTTTCAAGTTTGTTCCCAACACTACTATTATTTAGAATGAATTATGAGATGAGCCAGGCCATCTCTCCACATTAATAAGATGTATTTTCACATCACAGATAATCTGCACAATAATAGAGTGGAAATACTTTCTGTTTAATTAAGCAAATTTATTCTCTGAAGGCACCTTTATAGCAGTTTGAGTGCAGATGACCATTACGATTACATTTGGAAAAACGGATGTTGCTGCGAATTGCGCTTTGAGGTTTGCCCATTCAGCTAGTGTATTGAAATCTTATATATCTGGATGACAAGAGGATACCATCCCATACAGCTGGCATGGCACGACTCAGTGATGGTTATGAAATACCCGATTGGTCAGCCAGTTCGCACTGTGGCTAAAAACCTGAAGGTGGAAAGAACTTGCAAAGGAGCAGGTAGAGCAAAATTCCCAAAAATTCTGTCTTTATAAAACCAGTGCCAGTTCAACACACAGTTCCAAGTGGATAGTTCATGGAAATCAAAATCAACTCAGAAGCCAGTCATCATCATGGAACAAGAAATCAGTATAATCTCTAAATACGCACTCTCTTCTAATTCTTCTATTTGTGATGTCTTCTAACAACACTAAAGCAGCCATGGTAATTGGAATAGTTTGGCCATTCTGTGCAGCATTATGTTGTTACAAATTGATTTCAATCAAGTGCTTTAAATTTGTAAATGATATGCAATTAACTTCAGTGTATTTGATAGGGATGTAAATGTAAAAAAGAAAGGGAAACCACACAGAAACAGTAGCATTGCTTTGATGCTGGGTACTGTCCTTTTACAAAACCGAGCAGAAATGTGTATAGGCATGCTCTGAGGCTGCTGTGAAAATGTGCGTATTGCTACACCAAATTTAGTTTTTACACATTTCAACATGAGTGTGGAAACGGACATACAAAACATTTTTGTGTCTTTGCACTATTTTATACACAAGGCCACAGGTCAACAGCTGAAACCAGTGTTGCATAGATTTATAAAACCATTCATCCTTTTTGACATCTATAGTGAAACTTTTCGATCTGAACTGTAAAGTTCTAAGCCTAAAGCAGTAGCATGTTCAAGTTGGGGAACCTCCCTAGTACAATTTAGATTATATAATTAATTCAACAGTGAGACTCTTAACTGTGGAAGGAAATCACAACTTTTGAAGGACAAAAGAGAAAGCCTGTACACACCCAGAGAAGGTTACCCATGCAAGAATCACACGAAAAAAGGTAACAGAATCATACAATATATACAACATATATTACAAAAATGTCACTAGAAAAAATTTAAATAGCTTCAAACATTCGTAGGCTGAACAAAATGTACCAGTCCTGTTTGTAAAATAGTGCCTACAAGATGGATTCAATCTTGGAAGTTCTGACATTTAATTATTATACAACATTAAATCATAGTGTATTTAATTTGGCTTTTTTGACACTCACCAACAGAAAAGAACTCTTTAATGTCAACATAAAAACAGATTTGTACAAAGTGGTCTAAATGAAATACAAAAATAAAACACAAAATAATTGATTGAATAAATATTTACAGCCTTGGATCTGTGCGGAAAGGTCTGTATTAGCTTTGCACATTTGAACACTGCAATTATCTTCCATTCTTCTTTGCAAAATTACTCAAGCTCTGTTGGGTTACATGGGGATCATGAGTAAACAACCTTTTTCAAATTTTTCCACAAATGCTAAATTGGATGAGGTCTTGACTGACCTGGTTACCCTAGTACTATAGCATTGTTGTTTTGTTCTTGTGTACATTTGACTTTATGCTTGGGATTGTCTTCTTGCTGGAGAACACATTTTCTCCCAGGTGCAGGTTTGAGTCTTGAGTTTTTCTGCATTTGTTTCTCCCTCTACCCTCACAAGCCTTCCACAACTTGCTGCAGAGAAACCTCCCCACTGTATAATGCAGCCACCTTCATGCTTATTGGAGGGTCCATTTTGTTTTCATCTCACAATATACTATAGTTGACTTTGGTCTCCCATGGCTTACCTCAAATTTAAGAGAGTCTGGAGCATGAGAATCATACAAGCCAATAACTCTGAGGCCATTCCCACAATCTTTGAGGCCTGTCCAAAAACCAGCACTCCTAGCAATATAACACAAGTAGCATAGCCCTAGGTACACATACAGTATATACACACAAAAATATACACAAGAATTGGAAATATCTACTGTACTCCAACTGGAGAGATCAATACAAATACTGACTTTCAAAAACACTATCTTTACCTTAACCACTCTATAAACAAGCAACTTAGGTCTAACAGAACCCTTATTCGGGGCAGTCTAAGCGTAAAAAAATCAAACCTAACAAACTCAGTGAGTGGATGGAGAAGGAAATGAAGTCAAAACAAAAGACTGCAAAGCAGGGTTAGAGAGTGTGTAAGTGTTTCCTTGTGGATGGCTTGAGTGGGGGCTTTGGCTTTCCAACAACATTTAAAAGATAGCCAAGATGCCATGCACATTTTTTTTTTAACAGTGGCTTTCTCTTTACCACTCTCACATAAAGCTGTGGGTGGTGAAGATCCAAAGCAACAAGTTGTTGTCTCTCAGCGCTCATCTGCTGTAACTTGTAACTTCTTCATTGTTATTGTTGGCCTCCCTCACTAGTAATCTTTTTTTTAATTTACAGCTATGCTGTATTATTTCCATTTCTTAATGATTCATTTATCAGGATTCCAAGGGATATGTAGTGACTATGATATTTTCTTGTATCCATCCCTTGACTTGTGCTTTTCAGTCACCTTTTCTTTGAGGTGCTTGGAGTTTTCATTTTTGTCCTCATTGTGTAGGTTAGGCCAAAATGCTGATTCACCACAAGTTGGCCCATCTAGGTTCAGGTGCAGGTATACACAATCAACTGAAATCCCCTAACTACAGACAGGGTATCTCCATTGAACTAATTATGTGACTTCTAAAACCAACCGGCTGCACCAGTGATAATACAGGTGTGTCATATTAATACTTAAGCAAATTATTTTATGTTTTATATTTGTAATAAATGTAGACTTCTTTGCAGTGATCTGTTTCCACCTTTACATTCAAGTGTCTTTTTAGTGTCAAAAACACCAAATTAAATCTACTGTAATTTAATGTTGTATAAAAAGTAAAATGTGAAAAATTCCAAGAGAGTGAATATTGCACAGTATATTGCTTGCATTTTTTAAAAATCCTATGATTATAGTAAATAAAAATAATGATACAATACACAATAAAGTGTAAACTTAAGAAAAAGTACAATTAAATACTGTTTTCATAATGATTATTCTTTCCTGCAACTCTAAAATACAGCACAATACGAGTATTTTATATATTAATTTATTCAATACTTTCAGACAAATCCGAGATAGAAATCTCACGTGCTACTGCTTACATGAATACACAAAATTGGAATACTGACAGGTTAAGTTACTTTCTCAGGATCACAAAGTACATTTTTGACAATTTTGATTTATAGCGTAGTCTTCACCAACAGGTCTAATGTTACGGAATCATATTCCCTTCCAATTACAGACATAGTGCATTGAAATTTAAAAAAAATTTCTCCTGCCTGGTTTCTAATAGTAGGTTCTAATTATGAGAAAAGATTTCTTGATTTTAATATATCTCCAAATTTAATTTAATCCACACTGAACATTAAGCAACCAACTCAGCTTGAATCTCTGAATGATCTCCTGTTGCTTGGAAAACTTAATATTTTCTTAACTCACATTGAAGCTTTCAAATGGTAAACATTTAAGTTTAGATGAGAGAAAGTAAATATACTTACAAATAACTCTGTTGGACAGTAAAATAAATTCACTTAAATTTACTTAAACACAATTAAATGCAAGAAATACTTTGCAAATACAATAAAATATACTTTATTAAACAAAGCTGAAATGCAGAACATTGGTAAACCTTTCCTTCTATATTTGGCATAATTATATTAAAAATGACTATACATCTTTCCTACCTTTCCCACATTGTTTATTTGCTATATAAGACAGGAAGATATGCAGTTTAGAAAAATCTTAATATGTGTTTCATAAATAAATTGTGAATATTACTAAACCAAGTAATAAAACTAATCTGATTAAAGCAAGAGTTTTTCTTTGTAAAAACAGGATACTTGCGAAAACACAAAGTAACATACAAGTGAGTAATATAATGTAAAGATATACTATACAGTACTCTAAATTCTATTTAGGCATGCTATGTATGATTGAGCTTCAAGCTAATATAAATAATATATGTCGACTTGAAACCAAGGAACACCTCTGTAAATCTTACTTGAAAAATGGACAATCTAGAGTGAAGTTCAGGGTTTAAAATTTTCAGTCGGGGGATAAAAAATATGCCAAATGCAACAATAATAAAACAAAGATAGAAACAGTAATAACTAGAATTTGGATTTAAACTAAATTATCTTGTGTTTTGTACATACTAATAACTCTTTAATGTAATACATACATACATATATCGTAAGGCACCACATAAGGAGTATAAATGAGTTTATTGTTTCATAAAAGATCTGACCCACTGTGTACACTGAATGCAAATAAAAGTGTGTAACAAGCAGCACGGTGTATAAATACACAAACACATTGACTAACTTTTGAAAAAATTGTTAATAGTTTATATTGTTGATTGTTTCATATGATTAAATCAAAATTGTATAAAAACACCAAAACACCACATTTTGATTGCACATATACAATACATTATAAGCATTACTAATAAATATCTTGGGTGGGAAATGGTTACTAGAGCCTATGATAATTAACACTGAGAACAAATTGGGGTACAGGGCAACTGTATGTACAAAACAACAACGTAAATGATTCACTATCCTTGAATTGTGGAGACCAGAGTCACAGTGGAGGAAAACACTAGAGTAACAGGTTACCTTCACAAAAAAAAGTCATGCTCTGTAATGAAACATAACTCAAACATTAAAAAGTTCAGAAGCAGTAGTACTAACTCCCAGGCTATCTTAGTTGTTTCTATAATTTACTAACTCAGTTTCTGTGTTAATTTACCTGTTTATTAGCTCTATGCTGATACAGCACTTCTTGTACTTTTCTCTCTTCCTGTTGAATAGAAAGACTGATCCCATTTCACATACAGTCCCAGAGTAAGTAACATTTCCTGAATTTGTAAGAACTGAATCATGATACTTTTCACTTTTTGTAAACATATGACAAATATAATATCTGCTTTGCCTATCATATATTCTATACATAAGTTCATCTGCCCTTATCTAAAAAAGACAAATATCTTCTTTATATTTAAGTTATTAAAATCAAAGGACGTTTCTGACGTTTTCACATTTCAGTGCAAAATACTTTATATATTACACTTTGATGACAGACAACAGTTTGTAATTTTGATTTTGAAAGTTATTATTTAGGCATTAACTTATTATGAATAATACTTCCTATAATGAAGGTGTGGACAAAATATTAGAGCTCATAATGAGGTGTTAAGATGTCATATATGTATCTATTTATCAGAATCATTGTGACATGAGTATTCATATTAAAACTCTTGACAGTATTACTGTTAACATAATGCCAGAGTTACAAACAAGAGTTTTTGCAATTACTTGCAAAGTGGATGTGATATACAATTATAAGAAGAGATCATTTTAAGGAAACTAAAAAAAAAAAAACCACACACACACTTTGAGGGATTACCTGTATTAGCTCTGGATTTTTAAGACATAATCACATTTTTGAATATGCAATAAACAATGAAAAAAAATGAGGATTCAAATTATCTCCTTCCAGTTTAATGTTCCAAATATGCCCAAAAATATTTTCCCAAACCGAAGACTTTTAATGAGCTTATCATTTGGCAACTGCAAAGAAGTGAAAGGAAAAAAACAGCCCTCCAAGAGAGGTGGACAACAAATAAGTTAAAGTATAGAAAAGGGGACTTTTACATAAAAAAGCTAAACCCAGTTTAAAATTTTCTCATTTGTCGTCTTTCTTGTCTTCGTTGCCTTTTCTCATTTACTTCTTCATTTCCTGCAGAAGATCGTTCAGCTGAAAACCAAGGTCCTAACAAATTAATCCAGAGGAGATACAAAGCCCGAGCTGGACCCTGTCAACAACAAAAATAGACATTTGTAAATATCAAACATTATAATATTACTCCAGAAAAGAAACAATAATAAAATGTTTAGCTCATTGTCAATAACAAATGCAATTATTAAGTACTGTGTCTTGTAGCAGTAAATTTCTCCAGAATGTATTATGCTGAATAATACTGTTTTCTTTTTTCATCCACCAGTATACCATGCTGAAAACAAATGATATGCTTGGCTCTCAATAGTTTAAAATACCATACCATACCGTGTTCTAATGCCCACTTAATCCTGAGCAGAGTCGCAGAGGGCTGGTGCCTATCACAAGGTCATCACGATGTGAACACACTCATGCACACACCACACATCTACATGTCTTTGGACTGTGAGGGGAAACTGGAACACCCAGAGGAAACCCATGCAGACAAGGTGAGAACATACAAACTCCTCTCAGGCAGGATCCAGGACATGAACCCTGTTGTCTTTATTGTAAGGCAGCAGCACTAGCACTATGCCACTGTCCTGGCCAGTTTAAAATACATACATATACAAACTCCTCACTGCTACTTCGTGGGTTTAAAGTAAGGTGGGAAACCTGGCTCACTAGATGTTTATTTCTATTTAATTACTGCCACATATTAATCTTTATGACTATTGTATTTAACTTTCTACTCAGATAAGCAGAAAATGGCTTTGCAAGAGTAATACTCTTCTTAAAAGCTGCTGTTTAACTGTCCTCACTGTTAGGCCAAGAAAGCTTAATTAATAAATAATACTAATTTCATCCTCTAGTCACACTCTTTTGCCTTCTTTGAACAAAAGTCCATCATTCTGATTCCTAGAAAAATAACTGCTATAAATAGGCAAAGGTGCTTACACCACCTCCATACAAATCTCTATATTGCTTGTGATGGATGGGCACCCCAGCTGGGATCAAACCAATTTCCTTGCCTGGCCAAAAGGCCATCATAATGGGTGGTTAGATGCAAGGGATTCCCTGTTACAGCCAGGAAGTTGGCATACCATGGCAACTGGGAGGACAGATGGATGAACTGGCCTGACCTGGCTGGGAGGTCAGCCTTAAAAGACTGTATTCCCACAAAACCCCCCTTCCCAACCGAAATCAACCCCCAAGAGCACTAGTGTGGCACCATTCCTGGGCTGGTGTACTTATAAACACATCCCCAGGGCATGCAAAGTACTGTAACTGTGTTGGAGCCCTACTGGCTTCTGTGGGTGCTGCCAGGTGAAACTACAAGAAATGGTTGTTTCTACTTTGGGGACTTTCGTTTGACCTGGACGTGCTTTCTCCATGCAGAATTCTGGCATTGGAAGTATCATTTGGGGAGCTAGAATCTGGAGGAAGAGGACAAAATTTGCCTGGAAAAGAGTGGTGGAGGATAAAAAGAATAAAAATTGTGACTCGTTTTGAGAAAGAAAAAAAAAAAACCTGTGAAAGGTATTGTTTATATAAAAAAAAAGAACAATTGTTTCAATGCAGGACTGCTGCCCGTGTGGTTATGTCTGAGGTTTGGGGTGAGAGTTGAGGTACCCCCTATTTGTTACACTGCTTTATTAAACTATCTGTTTTTTCTGCACTTTTTTGTCATGCCGCAGACTTGAAATCTTTCAAGCAGGTAATTCTCACCATAAATCAGTTTTTTGACATATAACTTTCAGCCTTGAATCCACCCCCAAGAACTTGTTGGGTGCTAGAAGCAGCTTGGGTTCAGAAGAAGAGGTATTAATACTACACTATTATCTGTCAAGAGAGAAACAGTGTCCTGTGTGTTATGAAGAGGGTGTGACGATTCCCATGCATGCTTTTCAAATAGGAAATTCAAGTTCAATTCCTTCCGATTATATTTAATTTTTACTTAAGCATTTTCCTCACTATTACCATCTTTGAAGTTGGAAAATATTTCAAAAGGTTTGTTGTACGTACTTTTTATAACATCACTAATGAGTACCACCAAAAATTATTGTCACTTTCTGAAAATTTTAAATAATGCAAGGGAAGAAAAACATAGAATTGAGACAGAATCAGTATTCTTTTAGACATTTTAATTAACAAAGAAATTGGTGAGACATTTGGTTTTTAGTGTGTTATTACAAAGCTATAGAGACTGTTGGCAGCTTTACAAGATTTTAAGTGACTTCCTCAAGATACCACTGAACCTCTAGAGCAGACGGTAGATTGGAAAGGTAGTGCAGATAGATCACGTAGCATTCAAAAAAAATGTTTTTAAATGTTACTCTATCATATATCCTCCCAATGGCATTTGCCACTTGATTGATATATAGGGCTGACAGTCTGAGATCTCTTTTCTTCTAACACACTGGTCATCCCGCACGCACAATCAAACACGCGAGCTACTGCAAAACTCTGGCTATCTAAGTGATCTAGTTAGCCTTCCAATTAATATCGACTAAAGAAAGGATTTAAAAAAAAAATTGGTTATGGGCTGGATGTGGAATTGGAAGAGGATTTTTTCTCTCACAATGTCACAATCGAAGTATGTTTGTCTGATCTGTCAATCTGTCATTGCTATTCCAAAGAAGGAAAATGTGGAAAGGCACTTTCGAACTGTTCATAAAAACTACAAAACTGACTTCCTTCCGAAAAGTGATCTGAGAAAGAGAAAGGAAAGGAGAGGGAACTAAAACAGCAGTAAATCGGACAGCCGTCATTTTTCACTCGGCTGAATTTAAAAGCAAAGGCAGACACACCAAAGCATCGTTCCGGGTGAGTCAAACGATCATTAAGCATAAGAAGTCCTTCCAAGATGATAGATGATAAAAGATGCCTTCGTTGAGGCAGATGGCTAGGGAGAAATTCCTGCTGAGATTTCAAGACCCCTGGCCGGAGAAAAAGGAGTTTCTCCTTGTCATTAAACATGCAGCATACAAGCAACTTAATAACGATCAACGGCCACTAGACTTGGCATTTTTTTTCTGATCTGACCAACATGTTGAATGAGCTTAATTTACAGCTGCAAGGAAAAGAGAACACCATGATTAGCTCAGCTAATGCTTTCAAACGAAAAATGCAACATCTGTACTCAAAGCTGCAGCGCCTTGATTTGGGGAACATCCAAAAAAACCTCGCGTCAGAGCTGGGGATGCAATGGAAGGTGTGTGTGCAACATGATAGCACACGCTACAGAGCAGATTGAAAATTGTCTGTCAGACTATCTAATGGAAAAAAAGTAACAATTCGAGTGTTGCCCAATGTAGCAGAGTAAGAGTAGTGTTCCTTCTTCACAAATGTACTCATGTAAAAGTAAAAAGTATGGTGCAGTAAAACTATTTTTACATTTAAAACTTTTTTAAAAAGTTACTCAAGTAAATGTAACTCGTTACTACCCACCTCTGATACTCTGTATATTATACAGTGACAGAAAAGTAATGAGACTGATTTTTTATTTACCAAAGTTTTTATTTTTTTCAAACATCAATGTTATCCCCTTCAAAATAGTTCCCTTGGGCAGCTACACACCGATGGAGACGTTGTTCCCACTGTTGGTAGCAGCGCTGGAAGTCTTCAACCGGTATGGTCTTCAGCATGTCCGCTACACTCTTTTGGATGTTTTCTAGTCCCGAAATGACGTCCTTTGAGGACATTTTTCAGTTTAGGAAAAAGGAAAAAGTCACACGGACTGAGGTCAGGTGAATAAGGGGGCTGGGGAACCACAGGAATGCCTTTTGAGGTCAAAAATTCTGTTATGGAGAGGGCAGTGTGACATGGGGCGTTGTCATGATGGAGCATCCATTTGTCTGCAATGTCTGGTCTCACACGAATGACCCTTTTCCTGAGCCTTTCAAAGACGTCTTTATAAAAAACTTGGTTGACAGTTTGTCCTGGAGGAACAAATTCTTTGTGGATGATTCCCCTTTTGTCAAAAAAACAAATCAGCATTGATTTGATCTTCGATTTGCTCATTCGAGCTTTCTTTGGTCGAGGAGAGTTTGCAGTGTGCCACTCCTGACTTTGCCTCTTGGTCTCAGGATCACACTTGCCGATTCTCCAAGCTTAACAAAATTTAATGGCACAACGTTGCTCCAAATTCCGCTGTTCCATTTTGCGTGACGCATAACCAAAAACACAACTTCGCTAATAGCAGTCACAAAAATCACGTAGTTAACAGAAGGAGTTGAAACTCGCACTGAGCTATGGGAGGGTACTGATACACGTGCTCTATCAAGGACAACAGCGCAGTGTTGCCAGATCGCTTGCAGTGTTGCCAGTCTCATTACTTTTCTGCCACACCTCGTATATAGCATTTTTAACCTCTACTGACATCTTGAATATAAGCATTTGTGACTGTGTCTAATTAACTGGGATGATAACTACATCATTATTATTGTAAAAATAGAAGAGGTGGAATATTGTCCTTCTGAAGATTTAAAAAGCTGTTGTTAAGAAACATATAAATAATGAATATCTGATCATTTATGAAATAATAACTTTCTTACTTGGCAATAACTGTGGCAATAACTATTTTTTATAATTTCTATAAGTAGCTTTGTGCATCTTATATTCAATGCATTCTAGCTGCAGAATTTGGGGACAGTAGCTGGCTCTCTGTTGCAATTATAGGTGCACTTGAGCTTGAGTTCCTAGTATGTAGCAGTAACATGTTAACAGAAACTAATCTGTTTAAAGATTACCTATACATTTTCTTATAGTATGCCACATTTCCTATACAGTAGATGATAAAAGTTCAATGGTCATTTTCTGAATTTATTAATAGCATAAAGTAATCTAGAGGTCTATTAAACATAACAAATATACTCACCAAAAGCCAAAGATACCAGAAATACATGGATATAGAAGTCAAAACTTGTACTATTGCAGTGAGTAAAATCACATCTTTCAAATGTCTGAAAAATATATAAAACATATCTTTCTGATTATATTGTCTCCAAAACTGTACCTACACAAATTTGACACAAAAAAGCAACACAGTACATTTGAAAAATTTCATTTCAACTCTAAGCACTCTATCACCCTGACATGAAGGACCATATTTTAAGCCTGTAATATAGCTGAGCTCTCTAACTTGAACTTGGTATAGGCCTATGAAACTCAGTAAGAGACTGGACTTTGGATTTATGAACACAGACTGCCTAATTATAAAGATAAACAGAAAACAGACTTTTGAAACAGTGTGGCTTTGCAAAACGTGAACGGCTACTAAATAATACCACAACCATTTTATTCAACATTTTTTAAAGTTTATCAAATAGTTAAAAACCATTAAATAAAAATTGCTTTGTAAAAGATGCAATGCAAGTGCATAAAATTAAAAAAAAACAAACAAAAAAAGAAAGAAAAAAAAAAAAAAAACTTTGAATACTTTTACTTCATGATAGGATTGACCACATTAAGGAAATTTAGACATGACTGTTTGTGTTAAAAAGTAGTATCAGATAAGTTATTATGGTACAGTGAAGGGAGACATGTGCCCCATTTCATAGTACAATATCTTTTATAACTGGAGGCGACTTGATACTCTGCACTTAAAACTGTGAATAAATAGACTGCAGATGCAAAAATCTCTAATTATAAAATGCTAAGGGCTGTTCATCTGTCACAAACCAATAGGCCTTGAACCTTGATCTTAATCAAATGCTTATGACACAACACGTGCAATGGTAGCAAAAAAAACTGGAGGTGCTGCCTAACTTGCAGACATAATTGAGCCTTGAGTGTTTTTTATGATAAGCTGTGGGGTGTGTATGCCATAGCTGACAGGAGAAACACAGCAGCAAACATTGTCACGAGCCATGGCAGACAAGAAAAGAGCATATGCGCGAGTTCTTACCATGGCTGACAGGAAAAGAACAGCGGTGATATCTGCAGTTGTATATATATGAGGAACAACTCCACAATAGGAAAAGCACATTGCCGCAGCCACAAAAATCTCACAAGTAGTGTTGTGGGCAATGTGTTATAAGTAACAAGCCTTGTGTAGTCCGATTACTTTTTAAAGTAATGAATAACATAATAAAATAATTATTTTATTGAATTAAAAATACCCACATTATTATTATCTTAGTAGTACTAGGTATAAGACTAGAAACACGTGTTTTGTTATGCTGATCCTTTGTAAGGCTCAATTGTACAGCTAATCAGAAAAGAATGTGCTGCGTCAAGTCCAGTAACAGAAACATATTAATAAAAAAAAATGTTAGTGTAGTTCTAATCCAGCCATCTTCTATAGGTATGTTGAAACTGTATGATTAAGTGGCTCAGGTCGGGGATGTAAAAAGACAATGGTTGTTATTACTTCATAGCACTGGAAGAACTCGATGTATTTATAAAACATAAAGAAGATTATCACAGGTTTTGTGCTTAATTTCATATTCAAGATTGTCAATGTTGACAACATTTAACTCTTTTTGCACAGTTTAATGATGTTGGAGCATTTTGGCAAAGGAGAACTACAGAAATGTACTTGCAGAGGTTTTTAAGAATCCAGATTTCTGCCTTAACCAGGTTACTCACCTTATCTAGGTTGTGTGTGTATGCATGTAAATGCACTGACTAAGAACCACAAAATAAGGAAATCTCTGTCAACTTCAGATTCAATGACATTAATTTAAATACTAAAACAGATCTCACTAGACATTGAGATGTACATCCTAATGCAAATCATGTCAAAATATTACACAAAGAAAAGAATACCCAATATTTACAACCTAAATTAGGTCCATGCATACTGAAATATATCAATTTCAATATGTTATACTAACAGGAAGTTAATGGAAATGAAATGTATGCACACAAGTTTGTTACATTCTAAAAGATTACAAAGAAGAAATCAAGCTAAGGAAAAAGGAGACAACTAAGTGTGAATTTTTATTCAGACCCTCAGTTTTTCATTACATGTAGCAGGCTGAAGTTGGAAATCCATGTCATTATGCACTCTTATTACATTACAATAAAACAAAGACATGTGCCTAAAATATATATCCCATTTTGGAAAGTCACCCAATTTTTGAAAAGCCCTAACCACTTGATCAATTTCTTTCCTTACTGCACAAATTGGCACTGTGCTTTACACTTACATTTTGGGCGCTGTCCGAGAGCATTTTCTGCTCACCTATAAATATGGTTGATTGAACACTCACTCTGCCAGTCCTTGCTCCATATTAAGGTCTATTCCTCCATCCAAGAGAGAGCCATCCTCTGAAAACACTGGTTTCGCCATGGCTGACATGGACCGATAGCTTCCAACATAAACTGCTAAAGCAAGCAACAGCCAGCTCTAACAAAGGAAGAAGACAAAAAATATCACTATATGTAAGCATTTGCATGTCATACTAGAACAGAGGCAAAAGGATGCTTTGTTAAACTTGAAATAAAAATCCAGCTTTTCTTATAGACTTAATGCCACTAAACAAATTAGTATACATCTTTTTCCTACTTAATCTGAAAAATAATTGTGCTAAAAACCCTGAAAAAACATTTGTATATTTGTAAATGTTAATTATATGGGAAAACTCAACAATTCTCAACATTTACACGATCTGGGAACCAATTAAATTGCTTATGCCTCCAATATATATTTTCATACCAGACCAACTTAAAACTGTGTAGCTAAGGAACCTATCTAATTCTGAAGGTATAATTCTTATCTACATACCACAGTGAAACATTGGAGGGCACTGATGCCCCACAATACTTGAATTGCCTTTTGACCCCAGACTGCAGTGCTATATGCATGTTCTCTCCAGGTTTAAATAGGTTTCCTGCTGGGTTCTCTAATTTCTTCTCACAGCCAAAAGACATGGTCTTGTGCCATCTGGCATATCAAATTACTGTGAAATCAGCGTGAGCATTTCACAAAAGTGACATACAGCTAGTTGAGATCTACACAACAAAAATATGTTATGATAACGTCAGTGTGACCTTATGGAAGGAGGGCTTCTGGAATCTCATGCTGTGGAGGGTGAGACTGTCCAAGAGCATACAAGATGCACATCTTGTAATTCACTGCGCCACCATGCACAATGGTGAGTGTAAGACAGCAAAAGAATGGGAGCCACACCTCTCCTTCTTTCTCATGCCACTGTATGCAAGAGTGAATGTGACAGACTTAGAGTACTGGAGGCATGTGTTTTGCTATATCTGATACCTTCCACCATGATATTTCTGAAAGCAAGAGTATGGCAGGCAAGCATCATACTCTGTTTTCCAGTGCATGCTGCAGGACACAAGACTGAGTGAAAGTATTAGAGGACTTTGCATCTAATATAAATAAAACATGTCACTGTGTGGAGTGCCAAACTTAAGCTTTTCATCGTCTTTCTTCATTGTGGTGCTGCCGGCTTACTTAAAACTGAATTCCTTTAAGTTTAATCTAAGCATGTTAAAATTATATGGTACTTACAACTTCTTATTTATTTTAAACCACAGAGAAAAAACAAATTGTACAGTTGTTCTGTAAGAACAAATACAGTATGATCATGTCTAACTTACCCAAGTCCAGAATGTAGATGAGGTGTAAAAGATGACAAGGTTTACTACACCATATATCGCCTGTAATTTAAAAAATAAAATCATTAAATAATAATAAAGTAGGTTAAGACTGAAAACACTATAATTAGTACAGTATACTTCTGTTGTATTCTTAAATGGATACTCCACTTAAAAAATTTGTATTTTTTTTTAATATATCACTTAACCCATTTGTATTTTTTTAATATGTCACTTATACCATGTACTTTGTAGTGATAGCCAAAAAAAAATTTTTAGTCTTATGTTTTCATGCGGAACGGAAAGAAAGAGGTTCATGATATAATAGAAAGTAATAGTGACCAGTGCTATACAATGGCAAACAATGTGAAAAAACGGCAACAGAAAAAAAAAAAAAAAAAAAAACACTCAAGGTACTCATGTCACACAATCCACAAGTCTGTCATCTAGTTCACTGCTCAAAACAATAAATTAAAATACTGTTAAATACTTATTTCTGGAATTATCAGTGCGCATATAAACATGAAACCTAAGGCCAGGTGGGAATGATGTTCTGAAATGAAGATGGGACTATTGACCAACAAATGAGAGGATTGCAGGTCAGCAATTCAAAAATGTCTTTCCCATTGGGCTTCAGGCTTCCCGTTTACAAGCATACTTATAATGATGGATGTTTCGAGCATTTGACTTGATAATGAACATGCGGATTATACAATGCTTTTCACATCATTTGCAATTGTTGAATGGCATTGGTTGCTATTGCTTTCTGTTAGACTATAAACTCCTTTCTTTCCATTCTGAATGAAAACATGAGAGTATTTTTTTCCCCTCAGTCACCACTACAAAGTATATGGGGTAAGTAACATATACAAAAAAAAAACACTGCTGGGTGGAGAATTCCTTTAAGTGCATTTTTTCCGACTTTAACATTTATGAGTCACAAATGGTACAGGCAATGTGTGACAAATGTTTATGGATAACAGATATAACTGCAGCTTACATAACTTTCTTCATATATGTTATATACCTTACTGTGGCAGAAGAAAAAACATAAAGATCAAGAAAAACCTATTCACAGTTTAGCAAGGAAACAAAACATAGTATATGGATATAAAAGAAAGTGAAAAAGATGCAGTAAACTTACTTTATGAAATAAGACTTTAAATATTAATAAAGGAGATGTCATTTCCATGTTTATTCAAATGAACAAAATATACAACTTAAATGCTACATTAACAATAATTGTCCCCATGTAGAACATCAGTTTCTCAAGTACAAATATAAAATATAGATTTAATAAAGTATTGAACATGTGTATTAAAAATCAAAACATGTTTCACTTACATTGGCACCTAAAATAATCCTCATGTAAAACTTGAGGGTATCAGCATTTTCTTCAAAGATTTGTTTCTTGCCTTTAGTTCCAACCTTCCCTTTGGGCTACAATAAAAAATACAAACATTTGACTACATCTGATCTATTTGGTCAGCTACTCTAGCAGATGATATTACAGGAGTTAATGTCCAAAGTATCCTTATCTTAAGGTTTTAGCAGCATATTCAGTTTACATTATTATATTTATATTGTGTATGTAGCACATTTATAAGAAGATTTTACATGAACACATCCATATCCTCAACCTATGGGTCATGTCATTTTCTAAACTGCTTAATCCAGACCAAAATCACGGGGTATGCTGGATTATAACCCAGGCAGCACAGGGCGCAAGGCAGGGACAAATCCTGGACAAGGTGCCAGCCCATTGCAGGGCGAACACGTACATTCCAGCCAAACACACACTAGGGCCAATTTACCTAACCTACGCGTCTAAGGACAATCAGAGCAAACCCACGCACACACGGGGAGACTATGCCAACTGGTGTCCTTACTTGTCACAAACCCTGGTCTCCTTCCTGCTAGGCAGCAGCGGTACAATTGCGCCATCGTGCTGCCCTCTCTACCTGTTTACCATCAGAACATCAACATCAATCAATAAGGTGGAGGAGTTGCATGTATTGAAATCATATCATATTTGGGTGGTCTCACAAAATAACATTTAAAAGCACCGTCAGAACGTGCAGAATCATTTAGGCATTAACATACAAGCATGCATACAGCATATTAGTCTCACATCCAAGACATTCATACTACACCGATTTGAATACACTAAAGTATTATTTTTAACGAAATTGAATAGATTAATTGAACATAGAGACTGATTGCGTTGCAAATACTGATTAAATAAAGCAGCAATACAGCACTACTTATAGAAATTCTTTTTAACTTCAATGACAGCTACTATAACATTAAAAACAACGTTTCTATATTGATGATGTTAAACACAAGGAGCAGCCGATACATGCTTCAAAGGTCTGTATTGAGTTTTAGTCATCTCAGCCGTAGTTACATGCAAAGCAAACTTCACAGTGTGGCATATTCTGTCATTTTTCTTCAGCAATCACTAGACACCTACTTTTTCGACATCTAAGTTTCGATCTATAAGAAATACATGTAGTCATTAAAATGAAACAATTCCCCTACCGCCATGTAGAATGGTACTGCTGTCTTTAAATAACCATTAAAGATAGAAAATTCAAAGACGATCAAGACGAGCTAATTTGCTAGCTCCTAAGGGTCATATCGATTTAACACATCAGCAGTCTCAAACGACTACTTCCGGCTGTCACGAGGATCTTCCGGTAGAGAGTGCAAAAGACGAACAAGAGACGACTAAGTCCATATTGCCATCTGGCGGCAACGCCTCGCTACTGCAAAAACTATACTTATTTAAGGCAAGTGAAGAGAGACTTCTGAAAGCATTTTCTGAAAACTTTTAATCTTACTGCGGTTGTGTATTTCATATTAATTCTGTGTTTCATGGTCATTATTGTCACGTGTACAGAGTACAGTGAAATTCTTACATGAATGTGCTCATGGCTTGATTCACCAACAGGGTAACTTGGGTGGCACCCTGGAAACTTGCCGGCAAAGGTGCCTTAGCATATACTACATTTTCATCAACCCGCTATCCAGAAGCCACCCCTACCCCACTGATTCTCACAATTATAAGCCT
Source organism: Polypterus senegalus (assembly GCF_016835505.1). Lineage (NCBI taxonomy): Eukaryota > Metazoa > Chordata > Cladistia > Polypteriformes > Polypteridae > Polypterus > Polypterus senegalus. The sequence continues at coordinate 69,910,906 of NC_053162.1, read as the reverse complement.
GTCCAATGAAAGCAACATAAAAAGCTTTGAGAAGTAAAATATGAGTGGGTAGGTCACGAACAGAGCGTTTCATAAGTCACTTTTATTAGACTATATATTTGCTACTTAAGAGAAAAATACAAAGTGTTTTTACAAAGTGCACAGTGGTGCAGAGAAAGGAAAAATTTAAATGTTATGTAGTTTCTATATATATATAATCCTAAATGTGCAATGATTTTATGTGATGTTTTTATGTCACTTTTTTGTCACGCTTTAAATCAGACTTATTTTAAAACCTACATATATATATGTTTGGTATAATTCTTTTCAGAATGTATTAAACTTTAATGTGATGCTTCTAGATTCTTATTCCATTTTTAGATTACAAACTAAAAAATATCAAGAACTCACATCCCGCGAGACGAGACTTTGTGCCAAGAGATTTAACCATGCCCACGGCCGGTAATAAAAGACAAAGAGTAGGACAGCTGCTGTACAGGCTTTTAAATGTTCGAAGCGCAGAGCAAGGTGGAGATCACACGGCACAGCAGCAGCTGCAGCAGCAATCCAGCAACTGAACAAACTGTATTTGTTTCCTATTGTATCACCTTTTAAGAGGGGGTTTTGGAGGAGAGACCGTGTCTCCTTGGGGTACATTCAGTCTCTCTCTTCACAATGCGAGTGGCAGAGACGTGAAGTGGCTGGCGAATAGCGCAGTCTTGGGGTATTGGCGAAGCAAGTACGGGGCGAACCCCCTAGTATATATATATATATATATATATAAATATATGTATACATATGTATACAGTATATATATATATATATATATATATATATATATATATATATATATATATATATATATATATATATATATATATATATGTATACACATTTATGTTCTTCTGAAATACTGAGCTCCAGGGCCGGATTAAGATGAAATTGGGCCTGATGCTGCAGCACAAAAAAGGCCTATTTTTTTTCAGCATTGGTGCATTTGCATTCAACACTCACCGTACATGCGCACTCAGACCAACCAAGGAGCCTTAACTGCTTGCGATGCAACCAGCCAGCCTTTATTGAACATGAATAATAATAACGATGTAGTATCGTAACAACTCGAGATTAACATCAAACTATATAACATCAACACTCAATAGCAATTGTCTGAAAAGTGCACTTAATGCAGAAAACCTAACAAAGAAATACACAAAATTTAGCTATTCTCTTACGAAACAGAGTAAGAAAAAATGAATTTGAAGAGACATTGGGTCAAAGTGACTCAGTTCAGGCTCTTGAGGGTAAAAATTTGCCCACGATTTAAAATTCATAACAGACCAGAATCCTGTCGAGGATTTTAAAAATTCTAAACATCCATGCCGGGCCTGCGGGCCGGCTTTTAGTTTTACATTTACAGATAACCATTTAAATAGACATTGATTTTTACTGTACAACTAACTTTCAAGGTGAAAAATGTACTACGTGGCACTTACTGAACAATAATAACGTGGCAAGAATCTCCAAGATATTGCAAAAAACGCAGCTAAATTACTAAGTAAGCTGTTTAACGTAAAATTGATAGCATTAACTTGAAATCTTCGGTTAACAATAAACACAACAACGTTATAGTTATGTCACAGCTCAAAGAACAATAGTAACTGTATAATAAGTAATGCTGTGTCTAGGCGTCCGAAAGTCGAACTCCAAATTTTATTCTAATAATTATTTTGAGGTTAATATAGCAAAGGAAAACTGTTCAGCTTCTGGAAAATTCTCGTCTGTTTTCATCTGGGCCTATTTCATTAATGGGCCTAATGCTGCAGCATCAATAGCACCCACCTTAATCCGGCCCAGCTGTGCTCTGTGAATAAAAGTTCTTACATATGGGCTCATGAGTTCATACTGCTTTCTCACAATAGTTGTTACTCCTTGTTTGTTGTTTGTTTTTTTTTTATGTACTGCAGTCTGTTCAGTTTGTTTTTTTTTCTACAAGAGCGGATTCCTAGCTGCAATACACCTTATAATACCATCTCTTTTAAGACTGCTTTGTGAAGTGATATGCTTTGGTGCATACTTCACCATTTCCAAGCTTCTTCTTGAGGTGCCCCAGTATTTGTGATTACCATAAATTGCACCTCTAACACATCTGATATGACTAATCATGTGGTTGCTAGAATTTATAAAATACAATAAATGACTGGTGTGGCCCTCAGTTGTATTAGGTGGATTAGAAAATCTTGTGATATTTTATTATTTGATTCTTTAAAAATTATTCTGAGAAATCTGATTACAAAAGCAGTCCATCCAATAGATTGTTTCATATGCAAAACATTACACATTCATATCCATATATACAGTACTGTACAGTATAGTAGGTTTAATGGTAAACATTAGCACCAGCTGTTACAGAAATGTGCTTTCTTTACTCAAATCTTCATTTTACAATTTTATGATTACATTTTTTTATGCGTGTAGTCAAGATGTTCCCATATATGTTGGTCCAATGCTGGGCTCTAAATCATAACAAAACTGAGAGTCTTTGAAATATGCACATATGTACATTTGCTAAAGTGGATGACTATGACTTTTCAAAATGTGCCTTTAATATTATAAATACAGGCAGGATGGTGGGACAAATGTTGGTGATGCCGCCTTACACATCAAGCTTTGAATTCTACATTTGTAGGATTTATTTCCATGCACCCAAAAAATTACGTTTTATAGTTTTTGTAGATTTTGAATATTCTCACTGTGTCTTTGTGGGTTTTCTCTCCACATCCCCAAATATGTGTGAATTTAACTGATAGCTATACCTTATGTATGCCCTATGTGTGTATGACAGTGGGCTGTGGGATGGACTGGCAGCCTTCTCGGATTCGTTAATACCTCGTGGTGGTGCTGCCAGAGTTAGCTCTACCCATCCTCATGACTCTGAATTTGATTAAGTCCAATTGACAATCTCATGTTAATATAAAGACCACTATTTTTTTTTGTCACTTAGAACAGAATTTCAGTTTCCCATTAGGGCTCCATCCCCTACAACTGTGTAAAGAATTAAGAGAGGTCAAAAGCAATTGAATGGATGTACAAATTAAATCTGTTATAGATAATGATTTATTTACATGCATCAAAATATACTTGCTTTTATATATGCTCTTGGCAATTTCAATTATAGTGTTAATATACATTTAATTGTATCTACTCTTGAATGTTTACATAAAACAGATGTTCCAAAAGCATATTTATAAATTCTACCCAACACTATGAAAAAGTTCCATAAGAGGTTAGTACAACTGGTTCTAGCCACAAGTCCACTATTTATTGTTTTTATAAAGGGGTATATAATTTCAAAAAACAATGCCTCTTGACTGCTTTCTTCCATGGAGGTCTGAAGCTTCAATTCACATGAGTCTGTCTTTCTATATCAGCAGTTTACCATATCACAAACCCGTGAATTCAGCTGGCAGCACAGGTATGACTTACTTTGTCACAAATGCCATATTTAAAAATAAAACTGTTTCAAATATCCAAAAAGTTCTGCCTTTGTGTTCTTTTGTAATCCATGAAACTTAACCAAAGTTGCATTTTTTTGGAACCTGCTTTATTCATTTTAGAGTTTTGGGTATGTGAGTCCTGTTTTAGCACCATTAGGTTGTGGCTAGAGGAATCAACTAGTTTATACTAGAAAATCATACAAAAAAATTGTTGAGAATCAGGAAATGTGTGGATAAGTGCTGAAGGTAATATAATAATAAATAGTGTTTATTTGAAAAATGCTATCTGCACTTTGCTATGATGAATTCTTGGTATCTTTCCTTTTCAATACTGTTACTCTGCTAGGACCTTAAAGACATTTAAACTTGATATATTGTGATTTGGTAATGCTCCCTCCCATCTCCAGTAGTTTGGATTCACAGTTCAGGTCAGTGACTATCTGTGTGAACATTTCTGTGGTTATGTGGATTTTTACATAGGTTCCCCATTTTTTTTCCCCACATTCCAAAATTGCATTCAGGTCCTAAATTGGGATCTTGAGGTGGTTTATGGTGGTGGGGGGTTTTGGGGTGACAACACCCTCTATCAGTGCTGCTCCCAAACCCTCCTCTTCTCTCCTCCTCAAAATCTTTAAATTGGCTCAGTGTGAGTTAGTGTCTCTTGCTGTGGACTAGTGCATCATCAGGTGTTGGTTTCTGTCTTGCTTCCATAATAGATTTCTGCTCCAGATTAATCAAGACTGGATCAAAAGGATACATTAATGAATAGAGGAATAATGTAAACTCAAATATTCCTTCACTCACCTTAAAAAACTTACTTATTCTATAAAGGGGGCATCCTTAAATACAGGAGCAACCCAAAATCTGCACAGCAGACCAGAGTTTGGGCCAATATCTTAAAATAATTTTAAGTGTGATCAATTTTTTTAAACATAATGAGAATTCAATAGTTTTGACAGACCACTGGTCAATTTTAATATTTAAATCTTTGTTTATTTAAGTTAGGACTGGGTGGCATAGTGAATCGGTGTCTGTTCACAGCTGTAGGAACCACCTCTTACACAATTACATATCACAGAGTTAAATGACTGAATAAGAAACAACATTTAAAAATGAATACTGGTGCATATTAACTGGCCATGAAATGGATATAATCCAGAATGTGTGATGTGATACCTGACAGAACAGCAGGAAATCGTTTTTATTTTCATGTGAGGCTGACATGCAAAAGCACACAGGTCAAGCATTATTACATGGAGATACAATATGTCAGAAATAAAAATTAAAACAAAAGCATATTAATAAAGTGTACAAATGAAAACCAAAAGTTGTAGCTTAACACCACTTTGTAGCCAAATGTTTCTGAAAGTGGAAAATAGGCTTCCTTTTACCAGCTGCCATGTTCAATAATGCTGAAATACAAAGAAGGTAAAATTGTGGAGTGTCAAGAAACACTTCATCATCTAGTAATAAATAGCAATGACACTTACTTTATATAAAAAAATATGTTTTCAGTATGTAAAATGGTTCAAGAAAATTAGTTACAAATGAAGAAATTCAGTATTTTTTTGTGGAGCTGCTCACCACATACCCATTGTTCTGTCCATATCTGATTAATGGTAATTACTGGAGTGAGTCAGACGTGAAGACTGAACCAACAACCTTGCTCTCTAAATCTCCAGGCCATCACTGCCTAAGATGCCTTGGATGGAGTCTGTATTGATGCTGTTAGATCAAACATTCAATGCTATATTCAGCACTTAGTACAAAAGGCAACATCTCGTTTGAAGCTGTTGGATGACTTTATGATAAACCGTTGTCAAAACATTACTGAAAAAGGCAAAAAACAAAATCCATCACACTACCATGTGCAAGGAGAGATATTAGCTGCTTACATTCATATCTTCCAATGTTATCTAGTTCAGATACTCATTTTTTTACCATATTTTTAATGGTATGATTTGATCTAAACACATTGCAATGTGCTATCTATCCATCCATTATTTGTAGTACTTACCCTGTGTATTGCATTCAGTTTACCTACATACCAAAGCTGCAGGAAGTTGAAATATGTTTTGCAAACTTTTGAATTTCCTGTCTTATAGTCTATATTTTCTAACCATATAGTATTTTCTTGAGGACTGTGGTACATTAATATGCTGTTCCAAAAAAGAAAGGCCAGTATGTTTAATTTCCTTAGGTTTGTCAAATAATTTCTTGGCTTGAAGACATGAGCATCAAGCTTGGAAATATCCAATATCTTTTCCATTGTAGGAGGTGGCTATAAAACATGATACCTTCCTGGAGCCAGTGAGAGATGGAACTTCAATGTTTAATTTACATTGATGGTACAGAAAAATGAGCTTTGTATAAAATAAGTCTTCAGCCCAAAATGCAGTAATAATTTTTTCCCATTTGAATAGATGCACGGGTGAGCTATATCACTCTGCAATATATTTGTTTAGGAGTTTTAAAAACTCAGCCCTGGAATACCTCTGTTGGGTTTTATAGCATCCAATTTATTCCTGACATCAAAAGAATGACTGGTTTAATTACACATGGTCATTAGTTAGAAAGAACTGAATTGTATGGAATATGCTTTGCAACAGCAAAAACAACAATATATTTTAAATAGGTCTCTTTACATGGTTATATAATCCAAAGCACTGAACAAGCAACTTAAAACAATCATGAAAAGAAACTTACAAAAAAAAAATAAAAACATCACACATCAAATGTCTAGGCAAATGTGCATGACTGCAGTCAGAAGAAATAACAAAGTCTAGCTCTGCAATCTCAGTATAACTCATCTGTTCTTTCCGTGACCCATACTAACAGTTGGAAAGTACAGTAATTTAAACAATGGTGGTAAATACACACAGAAGACTTTTACACCAATGATGAATAAATTACATTCCCAATTTTAAGATTTTCCCAGCTTAAATTACAATATCTCCAACCTCTTGATTATGGTTTCCAGGTAGACACCCTACAATTAACACTTGTTTCTGTCCACTGCTAATTGACTCTTTAAAGCTTTCATTTTCTGGAAATAAGAAAATGACAAATATAGACAACATCCAAATTAAGATCAAGTACAATGTGAAGAATAGATTGACAGTTAATCAAAGACAGGGAGAGACAGCAATATCAATTTCTCAGTTAATAAAACTGCCTTTCTTGTCTAACCTGTTCTTTAAAGATTGAGGGTAGAAATTAGCCACCTAATGAGAAATGTTAATATAACATGAAAATAATCATCCATAGGGATGCTCCAAGCTTGAAAGGTAACACACAAATCCATCAGGTGCAGCTGAAATATCGATCATTTTCTCTTACAATGCCATCATATGTGGCTCAATTCCAACATTAGGTAATGAAAGACACTGCATAACCACCTGTTACTGTTACCACCATTACTGTTAAGTGTTAATTCAGGACTCTGAAAACCCTTTCCCAAAATAAATATTTGTTTTTAATACTCTATATTTCTTTACTTATAGCTTGGGTGCCTTTGGTTTTCTCAGTAGTCTCTTCTAGGGTCCATATTTGCTCCTGTGTGGATGTCAGATGGATTAGCATGAAACTGGACAACAAAGTCACATTGTGATCTTCAACTTCAACATTTTGTTCTAGGAATGGGCTTGTAAACTGGTTTGGTGGGAGGCACTGGCTGAGAGGTGACATGCTGTGAATGAAACAAAGTTGCACATCTAATTAAGGAAATCAAATAGCAATGAAGTATACAGTCACATGTACAGAATACAGTGAAATTCGTTTTTGCAGATAATAATTAACATGCAGAATGTCACCACTTTCCTGCACTTTGGATACTGAGTTTAACTACCTGACCTTGAAATGTCTGTCTTTCTTACCTGAAAAATCTTGACACATAGTTTCCATTGATATTTTTTCAGTATATTGGTGCAAATATATAGTGAAACATATATAGTTAAACACATTGTGAAAATGACTATTTGTATCTATGCTGTATACAGTATAATTATGTATATTGTCACAGCTGAAATAATCAAAAGCCTAGCACCCACTAATGAAAAGGGGAGTCAATTATACAGTAACTTGTCTATAATACAGTAGTGCACAGATACTACTATACTATACTACAGATATACTATACTTATGTATGCATATATGGTAAGTACTGAGTAATTACAAATTAAGTATAATGGAATATTAAATATCAAAAGTAAGCAAAGAAAGAAGAAAAATTTTAATTAACCAGAATGTGTTAGTTGCTATGCTAGGCATTAGATGAAAAAATGAAAAAGCAAGAAACAAAATACTCTCAGTGGATGAAATTAGGAGTAAAATTTGCAATTGAAATAAAATGTATGGAGACATAAAAATATTCAGGTGATATTAAAATAAAATTCTGCGACTTAAGAGGTTTGATGGTCTGAGCTAATCTGAAAATTTGGATTTGATTACAAAAAAATAAAAGATAAGGCCTGCCAATATGGCAGTGATGGCCCATGAACCCCTGGGCACCCATGGGACAGAAATCAATTGTCAACATCATCTCCATTTAGGCTCTCCATTTAGGGAGAATATGTTTCATTTTTCAAAATAACTTTAAAATATTTGCATTCAATATCAATACTGTGTCTTAATAATGAACGTCCCAGTGTATGATATACAAACAAATTACATATTATTGACATCTCTTTTGTGATATCTACACACACAAGATACATACATCAGATGAGCATCAATTTGCAAGGTCTGGGTTGATATGGATAACACTGGACTATAAAAAAAATGCTTTTTTCACTCCTGTCAAAACTTTTATGTGTTCTTTATAGATTGGAGGGTGCTGAATCGAAATCTGATAACAGAATTGCTCTGTCACATCCTGTGTTTCAGAGATGAATATTTAAAATGCAAAAAAAAAAAATGCAGAAAAAAACTCAAAAAGTAGTCACTTGGTAGTTTTTTCTTCTTATAATTCTCTGAAGGTATTTCACATTGGAATGACCAACAGATGTCTGCTAACATAGATTCATTCCACTTTCCACTATAACATCTTTCCACCTGAGTGAGGTTCTGATGAATCCTCTCTCCATGTTCTTGGGGCAAAATCTCAATGAGAGTGTAGAAAATGGATTTTTATAAACATGTTGCCTACAATTGCTAAGCAGGAGGAGAGAAGCTCCTCAACTAGTTCCTCGTAGTTTTCTGCCTATGCATTCCCAAGAATATTGTGGCATAAGCTTTTTACTTTTCTTCAATAAAGGAAGGGTATTGTGGCCTCTAGGGGCCGTTACAACACCCCAGACCTCAGACACAACTACACGCACAACAGTCCAGGTACAATTAAAGATGTTTAATAGCAGTAATACCTTCTTATAACAGTTTCTGTCCCACTCCCTTGCCCACATCTGACTCCGATTCCAGCTGAGCCTTAACCCCTGAGTCGAGTGGAGGGCTTGCTTTTAAACCCAGACCCTGGGAGTACTTACAGTGCTCAATGCACTACCTCTGGGAAGCACTTCTGTGTCAGACATGACTCCAATAGTACTTGTGCTGTTAGTATTCTACAGCTTCACCTGGCTGCCCCCCCAAAACCCGGCAGGGGAGATCCATTGGACCACAACTCCCATGCTCCCCCACAGCTGTCCAGACTAGGACCCTTCAGACAGAATGCTGCCACCCGGTGTACAGGGGGATGCTCTGTCCATAGTAAGCAGTCCACTCACTGTCCCTGCATCCCTGGTACACCAGCCCAGTCAGTGTGTCTGTTGCTGGGATGCCAGCCCTGGTGTAGCTGCTGCTGCAGCATCTTCTTGTGCCCGTGTTCTGGCATGGAAGGGGAATATCTCCAAACCTTAGTGATCCTTCTTTGCCCATGGCTTCCTGGCTAGGTAAGTGAGTAGGACCCATCCCGGCAGGGAAGCTCGTGGTTCCCTCACTGTGTGTATCACTTTACTGTTTGCTTACCTGATATCTGGTCAAGACAATGGATGGATCATTTTGACCATGCATATTTCTGTAGAAACCATCTAAACTACAAATACCTCTGTTCTGGACAATAAAAATGCATCTTTCTAACTTATAAATATATATTCCTGACTATTTTGAAGGAATAAGAGAGAGAAAAAAAAACTGAGAGCAAACACTTAGTTTTGGACTGTTTCTACTTCAACTAACATTAAAAATGAGGAAGGGTGCCACTTTTCAGCTCAAAATAATATTGTGAGCATACAAAATACTAACAACAAAAAACAAAGGCGTTGTTTATATTTTTTTAAAATAAAGAATTTTTTACAAGACAGTGTTTTTCCTTGAATCCTATATCTTGTGGAAATGGTTTATGGTTGAAAAATGGCAATTTCAGAAAAGGATTCAGCACACCTAAATCTAAAAGTACACCAATTATTTTGTGTGGAAGGATTTTAGTACAGACCAGTATAGTCAGTCTTTCATGTGTCATACTATATGCCGGTATTTATTTATTTTTTTTTATTTAATTTTTATTTATTAATTTTATTACAATCAATACATAGCAATCAAGTTTTTACAAAAAAAGAATTATGCTAAGAACAGATCGATCCCCACCCTTGAGAGAGAGAGCAAGCCAAACGGTGTAAAATTTAAGGCTTGTAAAAATACCTAAATTAATAAATTCTCTGTGCTTTATAAACTTATTTTAAAATATTACTGATTAGATCCTGCCATGTTTTGAAAAAAGTCTGTACAGATCCTCTAACTGAGTATTTGATTTTTCCAATTTTAAATAATATAACACATCAGTTTCCCACTGACTTAAAAGAGGAGAGTTTGGGTTCTTCCAGTTTATCAGAATAAGTCTGCGTGCCAACAGTGTAGTGAATGCAATCACAATTTGTTTGTCTTCTCCACTTTAAGCCCTCTGGAAGAACCCCAAACACAGCTGTTAATGGTTTAGGAGGGATTATGAGTCCAAGGCTGTCTGAGAGGTAATTAAAAATATTTGTCCAGAATAATGCTAATTTGGTGCAGGCCCAGAACATGTGACCCAGTGAGGCTGGGGCTTGGTTGCAACGTTTGCAGGTTGGATCATGCCCTGGAAACATTTTGGAGAGTTTTAGTCGAGACAGATGTGCTGAATATATAATTTTGAGTTGTATAATTGTATGCTTTGCGCATATGGAGCTCGAGTGAATTCTCTGCATTGCTACTTTCCACTCCTTTTCTGATATATTAATTGAGAGGTCATTTTCCCAGTGTCCTCTTGGATCTTTGAAAGGAAGGGATTGTAAAATGATTTTGTATATTGTAGAGATGGAGTCTAAGTCCTTGAGATTGAGCAATATTTTTTCCAGCGTGGTCTGTTTAACAAAGTTCCTGATTTGAAGATAGTGAAAGAAATTTGTAGCTGGAATGTTAAATTTGGAATGTAATTGTTCATAGGATGCAAAGACGTTGTCTATATAAAGATCTCTAAGCAAGTTAATTCCAAATTTTTTCCAGATATTAAAAACTGCATATGTTTGTGAAGGTTGAAAGAGGTGGTTCTTTTGCAGGTGCCACAGAAAGAAGCTTCTCCGTCTTAAAATGCTTTCTACATTGGTTCCAGATTCTAAGTGAGTGGAGCACAATTGGGTTATTAGTGTATTGCCGATAACGTGTGTTTATTGGAGCAGAGCAGGAATACAAAGAAGTACTGCAGGATTTTACTTCTATTGCGGTCCATGCCTGTGTATGTTCTTCTATTTGTGTCCAGGTTCTTATCGCCTGTATATTTGCCCCAGTAATAAAACTGGAAGTTAGGTAGAGCCATGCCGCCTTCTGCCTTTTGTCTTTGTAGGGTCGCTCTTTTGATGCGTGGATGTTTAGAATTCCAAATAAATGAGGTTATTGTTGAATCTAATTGCTTAAAGAATGATTTATTAATGTATATTGGTATGTTTTGAAATAAAAAAAGGAGCTTAGGAAGAATATTCATCTTAACAGTGTTAATTCTTCCAGCTAGTGTGAGATGAAGGGTTGACCATCTATGCAAGTCTTGTTTAATTTTTTCCATGCAGACGACGAAATTTTGTTGATATAGAGCTTTATGTTTACTTGTGATGTTTACCCCGAGGTATTTAAACTGTTCTGCAATGATAAAAGGTAGGGTGTCTAATCTAATATTATATGCTTGAGAATTCACCGGAAAGAGTACACTTTTATTCAGATTAATTCTGAGACCAGAGAGCTTTTGAAATTCTGTGAGTGCTGCTAAGACTGCAGGCACAGAATTTTCTGGGTCCGATATATACAGTACCATGTCATCTGCATATAATGAGATTTTCTGTTCCAGTCCTTCTCTGCTAATCCCCTTTATCTGATCAGTATTTCGACAATGTATTGCCAGTGGTTCAATGGCAATTGCAAACAGCAGTGGTGACAAAGGGCATCCTTGTCTTGTGCCACGCTCTAGTTTAAAGTAGTCTGAGCAAATGTTATTGATGCAAACTGAAGCTTCTGGGTTAGTATACAGTAATTTAATCCATGCACAAATGTTCGGGCCAAACCCAAACTTCTCCAAAATAGTAAAAAGGTATTTCCATTCAATCATGTCGAATGCTTTTTCTGCATCCAATGATAATAATATTTCTGGGGTGTTTGATTTAGTTGGTGAGTATATTACATTAAACAGGCGTCGAAGATTTGAAGATAAGTGTCGGCCCCTAATAAATCCAGTTTGGTCTTGTGATATTACTGAGGGGAGCACTTTCTCCATCCTTCTAGCTATGATTTTAGAGAGTATTTTAACGTCGTTATTCAGAAGTGAAATTGGTCTGTATGATGCACATTGTAATAAGTCCTTATTTTGTTTTGGAAAGACAGTGATTAGTGCTTGGCGAAAGGTTTGTGGAAGAGATTGGTTATCTCTGGCTTCTGTAAATGTTGCTAATAGGAGGGAGCTAGCTGAGCGGAGAATTTCTTGTAAAACTCTGCAGGGTAGCCGTCAGGGCCTGCTGCTTTTCCACCTTGGAGTGACTTTATAGCATCCAGTAATTCTGATAATGACAGAGGTTTATCGAGTTCCTCCACACTAAAAGCGTCAATTTGTGGTATCTGTAATGTATCCAGAAATGCATTAGATTGTATATTGTCTTCTTTAAACTCAGTAGTATATAGGGATTTATAGTAGTCTCTAAAAGTGTACATTATATTTTTGTGTTCGATGATTTTATCTCCGTTCGTGTTAGTGATTACCGAGATTGCGTATGCACATCTTGCTTGTGAATTTGTTGCGCTAAAAGCTTATTAGCTTTCTCTCCATGTTCATAATAATGATGTCTGGATTTGTAAATTAGTTGTTCAGTTTCTTTAGTTGTCAAGAGGTTTAATTCTGAATGTAGAGCCTGCCTCCTCTTATGTAGAGTCTCGCTTGGTAGTCTGGCATGTTCTTCATCTATTTTAGTAATTTCGCTTTTTATCTCTGCTACTTTCTTCGCTTCGGATTTATTTCTGTGGGAAAGATATGAGATAATCTGTCCTCTTAAGAAGGCCTTAAGAGTTTCCCAGAGTATTCCTGCAGAGATCTCAGGGGATGTATTTGTCTCTAGAAAGAATTTGATTTGTTTGGATATAAATTCAGTACAATTCTCGTCAGCTAATAGAAGCGGATTGAGGCCATCTGCGGGGTGAGTGTATGGGGCTTAGTAATTTCATGCCGGTATTTTTAATGCAAATTACAACCATTTCTATTGACTGACTACTTAAATGAGCACAGAATGTTTAAATATGAGTAAACATTTTGTTTTTTAAACTTTTGTGACTTAGAGCTGCATTTACCTGTAAAGAGCTGTGCATCTGTAACTACGGCTGAATTCGAGAAAAGAATCCTTTCATTCCAGATTTCTTGGTGATGACCTCTGCTATCTGGAGAAGTTTTGGAGAATCAGTTTTTGGAGGGATCAAATATTTTGACCCTTTAGCTGCCACTTTGCTTTTTTCATCTTTATTCAGCATCTTTCTAAGAAATAAAATACAATGAACTGAATGATATGTTAAAGGGGAAACAGAAAATAACACACAACACTTCGTTATTTGTCTTTTGTTCTGATTTTAGTGTCATCTACCAGCATTTCTAAAAAGGTACATTTCTTTATTGAAAATGATATAAATCATCTTCTAAAATGTTCTGAACAAAGGCATCCATCCATCATGTTTCCAAAGCTACCATTTCTATGTGTAGTTGGTGCTAATCACAGTAACATCAAGAACAAGGGTAGACAACAATCCTAGACAGGGTTCCAGTTCAGTGCAGGACACACTTGCACTTGCGGTTTGTAATTGCTGGTTAACGCAACACAAGAAAGTGAGAAATGAGAAAAAAGCAGAGCACCCTGAGAAAATTCACATTGTCATGTGACGAACATGCAAACCCCTAAACCCAGGTTAAAAATCAATCCCAGGTCAGAGGTGTTGTGAAATAGAAACCCTATTCACTATGCTATCCAACACATCATATGACATCTTTAACTAATTACACTGGTACAGAGTATTTAGAACGTTAGTACAATCTAGATGAGCACAGGCCTATTCAACCCAGCAAAACTCACCAGCCCTATCCACTTAATTCTTAAAAAATAGCATCAAGTCAAGTTTTGTAAAATCTCTAAGGTGCTAGTGTCTACTTGGTAGCTTAATTCACGTGTCTATGGTTCTCTGTGTGAAGAAAAACCTTCTAATGTTTGTACAAATTGCACCATTAACAAGTTCTTGTTCAACTCATTTTTAAATAACAGTCTTGATTCCCAGGGTCAGTCTGTTTCTTATTCTGTTCAAAATGCAGGCAATCACTGAAGTATTGTGGCATCCTCTTTAATAAAACCCCTGTGTGCGTCCAGGTGTCCGTGTGTGTGTCTTTTGGTGAAGTGCGCGAGGCTCAGTGCGACACGCACGACCAGCATCGTGGACGCACACACACTGGAAGCTGGGCACACAGTGAATGGCGTAGCCGCGCATGATAAGCAAATAAAGGACAGCATTGCTGGGGAGCGTGCTGATCGGGTAGTCGCGGTGACACACATAAAATCCATTGCTGGGGAGACGCCACGCATACTGCCCCATGCATTTTTACTAGCTACCTATCTACTAACAACATGCCACCAAAAAAAAGGACACGTCAAGTAGGACAAAAGACACAGACACAGTCACTGTTGTCAGTGTTGTAGATGGTCCTGAACAAGAGTGTTTACAAAAAATATTGTCTATAATGAAATTTTATTGAAAAATTTCCTGAGATAAAAAATAAAAACATTTTCCTAAATATCTTCTTCATATATTGTGTATTACAGATTGTTATAAAGTTTTACACTAAGGCAATATTAATTATACTTACTGTATTGTCATATACGTTTCTATTTTTAATATTATTTTACTTTTACTTTAGGCTTCTTGCAAAAATATTTTTAACAAAAAAATTAAGACAACAAACAGAATGAGGTCAAGGTCCCTTGCAATTTAATATAGACTGTTCCTAATAATGTTTATGCAATACTGTTCTAGCGCCCATTATTAGGCTTAATGTCTAGTCATAGAAATAAAACATAAAAGTAAAATGGTGGCACAAATGTATTTTTGTGTACTATACAAAAAATATCCTCAATTACACCTTTTTGTACTTTAGAGAGACAAGTCTGCTGTCGCAGAAGTATTAGGAGAATGGCAATACACATTTCATATATTGAGAAAAAACACTTAAGTGAATGCATTAAAATAAACTATATATAGTTAACATATACTGTATAATTAAAATACAGTCATCTCCAGGAAGAGGAATAGCTTCAGTGACAGACTGAGGAGATCGTTCCTCCCCCACACTATGTGACTCTTCAATTCCACCTGGGGGAGTAAATGCTAACATTATTCAAAGTTATTGTTTGCTTTTATATACATTTTTTATTACTCTTTAATTTAATATTGTTTTTTGTATCAGTATAATGCTGCTGGATTATGTGAATTTCCCCTTGGGATTAATAAAGTATCTATCTATCTATCTATCTATCTATCTATCTATCTATCTATCTATCTATCTATCTATCTATCTATCTATCTATCTATCTATCTATCTATCTATCTATCTATCTATCTATCTATCTATCTAAAGTTAAATGAGTCTGGTTTTGAATCCCTAGTGGCCTCACTGCATGTATGGATTTTTCTATTGCTACTCCAGATTTCCAGCTACTCCCATATCATATCTGCATCCAGCCCTGCAAAGTATGTCCTCCAACTTACAGGGAAAACTTGGGGGTCAGCAGCAGGGTTGGCGGTCCAGTCACTATCAAAAACCTCACACTGTTCAAGTGTGGTACTGAGGTGTCACCCGTTGCATGGTTGCATTCAGATCCCAATCCAGGTGGTTCGTGGTGTGGTGGGTGAGGCAACGCACTATCAGCGCATGCTCCCAACCAACCAACCACATCATAAAGATGTGTATTAGCCTGACTGAAGGCTCCAAACTGGCCTAGTGTAGGTGTGTGCATAATTGTGAACTGGTATGAACTGCCACCCTCTAGGACTGGTTTCCGCTTTGCACAAAATGCTTTTAGGATGGGCTCCTGCATTGACAACTGTGAAGTAAACTAAGCAGGTTAGAAAACTGGATGAATGCATGGACAAAAGAGCAAACAGAGAGGCATATCAGCTATCATTAATAACCATAAAAACCAAGTCATATCTTAGCATTGATACTTGCATTAGCGAAAAGGAATTCTGCTTATACTAACTTGGCCTTTTTGCGTAGCAGCTTCTGTGACTCTGGGTAATGAATTAATATTTCATTTAAGTCTTTTTTGTCCAAGATGAAGAGATTGGCAAATCCATGGGCCACCACATTAGCTGTTCGCCTGTTTCCACCACCAACAGCAAGCAAGCTGTAACAGAGTTGCAAATTTTAAAGAAACCGAATCATGAAACAGCACAGCTTTACAAAAATATTTAGTGATTCACAAAAATACACCCAAGGTCCACTTGGAAACTCTGGAGATTCTTGTGGGCTGGTTAATACTGATATTATGGAGTCTTATGTAAAGAAGGGAGCAGGTTAAAAGTGTCAAATAAAAAGAAGAGTGAGACCAACTTCAAAACTACCCACCAGCCATTCAGGAAATACTACTGTATTTTAGGGGGGAAAATACAGTAATTCAGGTAACTGTGGCAAAGATTAAATGATGACGATAACATATTTGGTTATAAATTTCTTACTGTACATTTCTGACATTCCTGTAGCCATTGTTTTTTTCTCACTGTGTAGATAAGAAGGGTAGAATGTCTTTAAAACAATTGTTTGTCTGTGTATGCATTTGTATTAATTCTTTCATAGCAAGATGTCTTCACTAAGTTCTTTGTAATATATTCATTTTTGTTAGTAATTTGAAATGCTAAATGCACAGAAAATATTAGCATAGGCCAGAAAATTACAATTAAAGACCACCTCACAAAGGTAAGCATTTCTACTCACTTATTTTGATTTAGGTATACAGGCCATGAAAACATGTCAATGCAGCTTCTTTCTTATATCAGTCATTATGATCACTCAATGATCACTTTCATTTACCTGAGTCTCACCCTAGACCTCCAGTTACCCACACCCCAATAAAACCCAAATTTTGTGTCACTTTTTAAGGACTTATAGTTCATTTGCTATATTAAATTATGTATACTAATATGTGGGAATGGCAAGCAGTATATGTTGGGCTGTTTGGTTTAATCTGATTAAATGTGTGACTGCAAAACCAAGGAAAATTCCAAGAAAAAATGTGGTGATAAAGTTCCTTCCATAATTAGGTTAGATGCTTAGTTCTAGGAGTTTGCATGTTCTCCCCGTGTCTGCATGGGTTTCCTCAGGGTGCTCCGATTTACTCCCACAGTCCAAAGACATGCAGGTTAGGTACATTGGCGATCCTAAATTGTCCCTAGTGTGTGTGTGTGTGTGTGTGTGTTCTGCAGTGGTCTGGCGCCCTGCCCGGGATTTGTTCCTGCCCTTGTGCTCCAGCAGACCCCTGTGACCCTGTGTTAGGATATAGAGGGTTGGATATTAACTGACTGCTTAGTTCTGGATTGCAACGTCTTCTATCCAAGGCTTTTTAATTGATACAAGTACTTCTCTTTTGTTTGCAATGTCTTCTGAATAGATAACACCATTTTGGGATTCCATAGCTAGGATATGAAGTGCCCATTTTGGGATTCCGTAGCTAGGATATGAAGTGCCATTGCTGGAGCTGTGGTTCCAGGAAGTCACATATGAAGATGTTACTAACGTGACACTTAAAAAGCTGATGCTGATAGAAGTGGCGTCCAAGAATGCTTATCAGTCTCAGTTCAAAGATTCATGGCTGAAATTTGTGCAAAGTTCCCTTTGCCAGTTACTGACTCGAAAAGTGAAATGGAACCAGTTTTTTACATTTTAAAAGTGCAATTAATTTAGAATGATATGTAGAATTATGCTTTTCCCTTGAAAATTTTAGCTATGTGTTGATCAATGTTAAAAATGCCAGTACAGTTTTGTACTCTAATGCAGTAAGATGAAAAGATTTGAGAGCATAAATAGTTTTTGTGCATATCATATAAAAATGCAGACTATTTTGCAAATTACATGTAACTGAGAGTTCTTACCTCAAGGGACACTTACAGTACATTTCCCAATGTAGAGAATTCTGTTTTAGCTTTCTGTTTTCCATTAAGCATTCTGTTTAGTGCGTAAAGTTGTCTCTGAGCACAATCCCTACAGAACTACTCCCTGTTCACTTTTCTGACTGGTACTGTTATGATCCAGACAATCATATTTATTCTAGAACAAACTACAGAGCACCCACCTGATTTCCCCAAAGACAGATCCAGCCCGCAGTGTTACAAAGACAGTCTTTCCCTCTGGACCACCCAATACTTGCACTTCCCCTGCCTTGATGATATACATTTCTCTTCCAATTTCTCCCTGTAAAACAACAGCAGAAAAGAATCTTTTTTTTTTCTTTTAATAAAAGTGACATTAATCTTTAAAATCTTTCTGTTTACAGGATCCTTCTTAACATCAGACTCTATCTTACTATATTATGATATTCAGTGTTTGTTTTGGCTGGTACATTTACAGATTCAGTGTTCTGAGTGTAGAGATTATGCTCAGTCATTAGAGTTGTGTGGAGTTTGTATTTGAGAATGGTGTTATATTTTTGCTTTGCGTCAGTAACCTCAGACCCTTCTTATTATCAGAGACTGTCTTATTACATTTACAATATTGTAGAACTGCTCTGTGTTTGCAAGTGCCAACTCAATGGCTTATTGCTCATTTAATTGTTCTTTTAGGTAGTTCACTATCATTAGAAGGCCTGCTTGCTTTAGCCACATTAGAATAGCAGTTGTGTGATTGAGGCAGGCTCCACTGCAGCTGGAATTGAAGTCGTTCAATTAAATATGGACTCACTGCGATGTCCTCCCCAGCTGATGCAAGAATTGGTGCCATTAAACTATTCCCTTTCTATGTATAGAGAGTAATGTAAAGACTGTTTGCCACAAGTATATAGTGATGAAACACCTCACCAGTGGTTTTGATCAACATTAGCAATACAAGCAGTGACTATAAAGCACCTTTTTGCAAACATAGTCCCCTGGTAGGTACACTACAGACTTCAGTCTTTTCAGCATGTCATAAATCATTTGAAGATCACAGCCCTGAAAAAGAAAAGATAATCAAATGATGCAAATCATTTAAGGATATATCAAATATATATAAGTTATTACCAGAACCCACCTGAAAGAGTGGCACCTTGCTGACAATACTGTAATTAACATCCACTGCAATATCCAGTCTCATCTTGTCAGGCAATTGTATAAGTAGTTCCTGTTCGTCTGAATGGAAACCATATTAAGTTAAGGATTTATTGTTGCATTAAATCTAATTAATCATAGTTGTAATTGGATAATTGAAAGACATTGATTTGCAGATACAGATTCATTCACTACCCTAGTGAAACTAGAAATTCTTTTGGAAAATGTGCTATAGATATATTTGTTTTATATGAAATTAGTATATTAGGTTCAATTAATTCTTTGTACTGCGGTGGTCTGGCACCCTTCCTGGTTTTTGTTCCTGCCTTGCGCCCTGTGTTGGCTGTGATTGGCTCCAGCAGACCCTCGTGACCCTGTGTTAGGATATAGCAGGTTGGAAGATGACTGACTGACTGACTAATTCTTCATATTAGTGAAGTTTAGAACATTACTGCATTGTCTGAGACCAGTATTGCTTAATACTGAACAGTTATTAAAACCACAGTTAAGTGATATTTGGGCTCCTGTATGTCATTGCTCCATCCTGAATGCTGTGAGAGGTACATTTACAGTGATTCAGGCTAAGGAGCCTGAGATGAATGATTCTGTGTGTGTTTACAGGAGTGTAGATGTGTTTGGTGGAATAAAGGCCCAGGTAAGTGGCTGATGGCTTTTAGGTGAGACAGCAAGAGGAGACTAGTGTTGTAATTTATTTATAAATGATAAAAACTGAAAGAATGTCTGTTTTCAGACAAGACATTGACTAAGTCAACTATCTAATTATTGCCTTCAATTAACATAATTAACAAAGGAACAGACAGCTAATCTCTCACTTGGAGGGTCTGGGCTTAAATTGCATAACTCTGTTAGGTTTAATGAATCTCAGAGTGTAGTACACCATAAACAAACAAATAAAAAAACTGCACTTTGTGCTAATGTGTCTTCATATGGGGATTCAAAAGTGGAGATTTACATTCACTGCTATCATCTAATCATCTAATATTTGCTGCTGAAGTTTTCATAGACATTAGGAAAATAAAAGAAGATACAGCAGACTAAAATGACATGCTATGAAACAATACTGGAAAAGTAAAAAATAAAAATATGTTTTAAATCAAAAATAACATTAAATATCTACTTTACAAGATTTACTTTTTGTAGTTATCAACTTATAATGTATAATGGGTAGTCATGACAAATATTCTCAACTCATAGTATTCTGTAACTAGCACTTATTATAATTAATTAAAAAAACTTCTGCTGTTGTGACTGTAAAATATATTATAGTTAATGAGAAGGTCTACATACACATTGATAAGGAAGCAGAGAGTAATGCAGTATGGTCCAAATTCTATTGGATTGGTGACACCAGTGGAGCTGTCCCACACTCTTCATTACACTGTAAGTACCATCATCATTGCCATTTGAAACACCAGCTATGAACAGCTCAAATATTTCATTAAGAATACTTTTACCTGACAAGAACATTTGAGAAACACATTTCATCTACTTGAGTTCTGACAGAAAACCTCCTTACCCAACATGCCTTGGGACTCCCATGTATATTCATACCAGGTTTTAACACGATTCTGAACATCTCTGGGAATTTTATAATTGTTCATGTAGTTGATAGTAGTGTCCATGCAGGATCTGTAATAGTTTTTGCCAGCAGTTGCAGCCCCAATCACATCCCTCATCTAATCATGAAAACAACAAACAAAGGAAAACATTAAACATTCTTAACTGCTTGGCAGAAAAGACCACACAAAGGAAAAGGTGGACTGAGTACCTGTCCTATCATGATAGAGAAGGCAAAGACTCCACTGAAATAGTTTAGAAGCTGGAAGACAATCTCAAAGAGTGTTTCAGGATCAGGCAGTCCTCCAATGGTGATCAGAGTTTTCACAGCAAAGTAGTAGCAATGAATATAGCTGGAATTAAAAAAAAACAAACAATCATAATAGATTATTATAGACTCCATTCGGAGCTACTTCCATTCGGAGCTACTTCCTCCCTTGTGCTCACATAGGCTCTTGCCCCTGCAACACTGAGTTAGATTAAGTATGTTTAATAATGGGTGGATGGGTCTCATCAGTATTGATTTAACATTAAAACTAATTTACAAATTACTTGGCATCGAGCTATCATTGCAGCAAATGTGTAATTTAACATGGATAAAGTCAGGCTTATAAGTGAAAAGTTCTCTCAGCTATCCTGGTTTGTCATTAGAGGGGACAATTTGTAAATGATCAAGACTTACATTTAAGGTGACTGATGTGCTGCCATCGAATAATTTTGCATTATTGTTGCCTGAATATCTTTGATATCTAGCTATTTGTAGTTTCATGGTTTATGTCTTGATTTCTAAGTTCTGTTATCCACCAGTTAACCAGAGTGTATGCCAGATTTTATATACTCAATGTACATTATACATATTTGATTGTATAAAATAGTGCACTGTAAACAGATTTTAACAACTTGTAGTGACTGATTAATGGTTGAAAAAAGATGAATAATAATAATGGAGTGTGAGAAGATAGCTTAGTTGATTGCTTGTGTCATCATTATAGAACAACTGTAATCTCATGTTGTACCCATGGCTAAAACTACTTTCATGGACTAATAGAGGGGGTCCTGAGAGAAATGAATCTACACAGCATACAAAGACAGTAAGTTTGGACTGAATTCAGAGAACACAGCAGTAAAACAAATTTGATGTCAGCAGGTAGGAATCAAGTTAGAGTATAGCAATGCAGAATGATGACCAAATTAAAAAGACAGGAGAACGTCACAATTTCAGAAACTAGCAAGACTGAACTCACAGTGAAATGATAGAATGTTAAAGACGCACTTCCTTCTAAACTGGTGATTAGACAACAGAAGAGCACCACTTAATATCAGAGGCAGCATCAAAGTTGCAGTAGGGTTTTGAGATGGTATCTGAAAACAGGCATGACTTATCATTACTGAGAGCCTGCTTATAGTTTGACAGATTTGTTTCTGTCAGACAGAGGTAGCCTGGATGTTGCATCCTGTAGTTTTGAGCCAACATTGTTGATGGTGTCTATCAGTGTTCTTACTGGTAATATGCAAAACAAAGTTTGTTTCTCTGTGTGGTTTGAAATTTCTCATTTGGCTAATGTTGTCTGAATTAAAATGTGCTTCCCTGAAAGAGATTATTCAGCATACCAGAAACAGGGAGACAAGACTATATTATATTAGAAATCCAAAGATAGCGGAAATAAGTATGTCTCCAGATCTGAATCTTCCAGATTTTTGAAACTACATTATATGTTAGGGTGAAACCTGTTCTGGCAGTATCCAGTATAAGGCAGGAACTAACCCTGAGGTGCCATTGCAGAACACGGTCACACATAGGCAGAGGCTCCCTGACTCCGGACCAGTTTAGAGTGCCTAGTTGATGAAACAAATACATCTTTGGAGAGTCAAAGGAAAAATCGATATATTTGGAGAAATGTCCGTGCAAACTCCATTCTCAATCACTGCAACTTATTCAGATATTTTTTTTTCTAATTCTTGAATGGCCTCAATCGAATTAACAGTCAATGGGTGGCTAAAGTAAAACCCATTAGCATCAAGTCTAAGGCAGGACACAAACCAGAATTAGCCTCCAGAGCTCATATATTCACAAACAGGAATAACTTTTATACATGTTTTTGGAATATGTGATAAAGACCCACTAAGGCAAGGGGAAAGCATTCAAATTCCTCATGGACTACAGATGTGCAAGAGATTTAAATCTAAGGTGCTTAATCTGGAGGTAGAAGTGATAAACACTGTGCCACCAGGTCACCATCTTCAGATATTTGTTACATCCAGTCTTTAAATTAGCGTGCACAATACATTGAACCTTAGAGCTGATTGTCTAATTATTCTTAATATTCTGTTTTCCTTTTTCGTGAATGAATAAGCACCAGTTTTGTATAAAATGGCAGTACAGGTTTATAATGTTTCACATGACTACACTTGTACTGCTTATCTTAGGTCAAATTACTTATTTCTGAAAATGCATATCTTTTATGATGACAGGATACTGGTGTGAATGATTTACTATTAATAGGAAATTTCCTGCTTTAGAATAACCTTTTTGAATTTGGTGACCTAGCTACAACAGAGGACATTAAAATCATAACATTATCAAAACACAAAATCCAATTCAGGGTCAAAGGGGACCACAATATGTTTTGATGTATTTGAATTTAAATCAATATAATAGTGAAACATTTTTAGAGTTATTTAGGTAATTTTTAGAGTAAGATGAAGTGTTGTCAAAATTCAGAATCCACATATCAAAGATTCTTTTGAAATAAATAGAAGTATGTCAGATCAAACTTAATTCAGAGCTGAAACTGGCAAAAGGCAAAACAAAAACACATAAGCAGATTCAGTTATTGGGTGGATGAACAGAAAATGTCCCAAAGAGAATTTCTAATAAAGGGGCTCAGACCACTGTGTGAAAGGATTGTAGACTTAAAATGAGAGCAGTATACATTTATAGGGATAAGGACAATTCATTAGTCTCTTGCAGTATCATCATATCATACCTGTTTCCGAACCCAGAGTACACCCACTTCGTTGATCCAATCCCTTCATAGTCAGATGCCCAGTAATAAAGGCAGGAATTGCAGTGTAGAGAGTACAATAAATATCCTGTTGTCCTGATGACTCTGAAATACAGGGATAAGAAAATCATTCAACTGAAGTGAACGTTTTATCCACTGCAACTTGAAAAAAAATAGCTGGATAGTTCAGTAGGCTGTAGAATTTGTGTACACCAGCTTTAAGATCAGCTTTAATCTCTCAAGGAAAATGAAACCTGGCAACATTTTGGGAATACTACCCACCACTTCTTTTTCCAGCCTTTTGCTTGTTGGCCATCTGATACTGTCCAGAGATCAAATGTTATTCTGTTTTCTCAAACCCTGCTTAATGTTAAATATCATGTGTATCAATCTTTTAGTGTATCATTGGATTGAGAATTAAAGCAGAAGATTAAAGTAATCACTGGGATACTGTATCAACTCCCCATTAGAGCAAAATGTACCCAATCTAAGATTTACTCTCACAACCTAGATACGAAGTGACCAAAACTGTATTTATGCCAGCACAAGGCTACTATATAGGGCGGTTAGGAAACAGATACACAACATGGAGTGTACTTGACAGAGACAATGTGAGGTTGAAGAATTAAAACACTCTTCAGACTGAAAATGAACTTCAGGATTTATTTGCTTTATGTTGCTAATGTGTCACAGAGCACACAACCCCAAGGAAGGGAGAACTCACAAACACTCCAAATCACCCATTAATAATTTACTGATCCCACCTATTCCACTGTAGGGTCACAGAGAAACATAACCTACCCCAGCACCAACAAAAATGGGACAGCATGCAATTCCATTTTAAGGCCCACTCACATATACAGCTGCATCAGGCCAGTTTAGAGTAGCAAATTAACCTGACACGTTGTCTTTGGGAAGTGGGAAAAGACTGGAGTGCCCCCACAGAAAAAAAAAAACACCTATAAAGAGCATAGGGTAAATAAGCAAACTCCACCCAGTGTCCAGGCCAACAGTGAGACAGCAATACTACCCACTGTTTTACCGTGCTTGCCTTTAAAATTTCCAGTAATATACATAAATTCTTCCTCTACAAATATAGACTGATTGACAAACTATTTAAATCTAGCACTGTATGGCATTTTTCAATTTTCTACCTTGCCTCTATGAGTTTTGTAAACTACTTTTGTGTGGCTGATTGTCTGGGCGCCAGTGTTTCCACCCACATCCCAAAGATGTGTAGGTCAGGCTGACATTAAATTGGAGTGATGTGACAAAGTGTGGGTGTGTGCATTAATGTACCCTGTGATGCCTCCCATCCAGTTCTTATCTTGTGCTTGAAGCTGCTAGGATAGGCTACTGCTCCCCATAAACCTACAATGACAAAGAACAGCTTTGGAATACAGGTGGATGGATAGTAAATATTGGCTGGCATATTACACATACATACTGTATCCGCCCAAATTTAAAGTAAAGTAGGATACGTTCAGAATTATTCTTATACTATAGTATAAAATCAGGTGGAAAGACCATTACCTATATTCACTGTTAGATTAAACAGAGCCTTTCAAGTGTTTGATGTCCATTGTTTTTTAATGTAGCAATTTGTGCATAGAGTACAAGTCCTAACCTAACCCACAATGAATGGTCAGCACACCAATGTACGTCATCCTGATATCCATCCATCCATTATCCAACCCAGGTCGCGGGGGTCTGCTGGAGCCAATCCCAGCCAACACGGGGCGCAAGGCAGGAAACAAGCCCTGGGACGTGCACACACACACACCAGGGACAATTTAGAATCGCCAATGCACCTAACCTGCATGTCTTTGGACTGTAGAAGGAAATAGGAGTACCTGGAGGAAGCCCATGCAAACACAGGGAGAACATGCAAACTCCATCCAGGGAGGACCCGGGAAGCGACCCCGGGTCTCCTAACTGCGAGGCAGCAGCGCTACCACTGCGCCACCATGCCGCCCCATCCTCATACACAGTACACATATTCTATTGACAAAACTGACTCTCTCTAGGCTTTGCTTGGAGAAAAATAACACATTCACTCAAAAGGTTTCAAGTGCTATGAAACAGCAAAAATACCTTGTGCTTTATAAACTAGCTTAAAATGAACTGTAAAAAAAGTGTTAGTTTTTTCATGTACTTACGGTAACAATGAGTAAACCAACAAATACTATCAGATGTTCACAGATTTTCACAAATGTGTTTAAGCCTTTTAATGTTGGAATGATTTAAGAACATTTATGTTAGTCTTTTGGAACTGAAACCCGTAAAGATTTTTTTTTTCATTTTTCTGTCCTGAAGGCCATCTGACCTTATCACCAGTCTCTTTAGAGACGTACTTCATGGCATCGTATATTAGAATGCTACCCTTCTACTGATTATATATCTATGTTTTATAAAATCACATGTATTTATTTATTTACTTTTATTTGTTACTTATTCATTAATATTCTCATCCATCCATCTGTTATCCAACCCGCTATATCCTAACACAGGGTCATGGGGATCTGCTGGAGCCAGTCCCAGCCAACACAGGGTGCAAGGCAGGAAACAAACCCCGGGCAGGATGCCAGCCCACCGCAGGGCTTAATATTCTCACCTAGTCTTATTTGTTTTTCCTTTTCTTGTAACTTTCTCTTTGACATCATGTTAAGCACTTTGAGCCAAATTCTTTGTGTGAAAGTGAAATAGAAATAAATGTTATGTTTGTCACGTGATATTCAACTTTATTTAGTGTTAAAGCTGCTGTATGTCATGTCACATTATCATGCATGGATTTTTACATATTGCAGTTTCAGGATAGCATTTGGTCTAAATTCATGATAAACAGGACTATAAATATGACAGTGGGAACTATAATAATTAAATTCACCATAGTGGCCATGAAATACAGAATTTGAAATGGTACTTAAAAGTATTTTAGAGAGAAACAGAGAGAGGTTGATGTCTTGATTGTAGATATGATCCAGAGTAATCAGGAGCAAGTCAGAACAAAATCAAGTACAAGGTTACTGACACAATAATCATAAATATACTGTATATTCTCAATTTCGGGCTAATATAGTGAAGTGCATAGCATCATCCCAACTACGAGTTAGGATGTCCAAGGGCCTAGTCGCAGCATGCTTATCTTCAATTGGTACAAGACTACATTAGCATGAGATAGTAGAACATGACTTTGCAATAAAATACTAATTGGTCATTGAAAATCTAATTAAAGTCATAAGTTTCTATATTTATTAACTAAACAATATGAAAGTATTGTACTGTTGGTGATTTCTGAGCTTTACAATCGAGTAGCTAAGTCTTCAAATGTTCAACAAATTGCTCCCATGTGTCAGGTGAAATATGTATGAATTTTTTTGAAATATGAGAAAATTGTACAAATTACTTCTTATTATAGTTAATTCAAACATTATTCAGTTATTCAATCCCAAATTTTCAAAATTTCCTCATATGACAAACTTTCACTGTTATATATCCAAGGGGATTTATTATGACAGTGTTTCTGCGGGCACACTGTGGCTACAGGTTTTTGTTCCAACCAGCTTCTGTTTTTACTTGGACTTCTGGGTTAATTAAGTGTTATTTCCCAAGTTCTGCATGGGAACAATATAGAAATTAGAAAACTAGGTTTGGTAAAAATAAAAACATATATATACAGGTATATATATTAAAATGTACCAAGCAGTTATATGGGAATAGTGTATTTTTTTCTTTTTAACAATATTTTCATCTTGATTTTCATTCTACTTTTCTTGGCATTCTAATTGTTTAATTAATCCATTATTTACTAATTAGTGGGTCTGATGCTAAAGTAGTTGCAGCCTTTGATTAATCAGTGTTGCCAGTGTGTCTACTCTGCTCATTTTTAATTGTGATTAATAAGATACAACGAAAGGAGAAAACTGCACATAGAAAGGGCAAAATATAATGAAATCAACAAAAGAGAGTTAAGCATTTAAATCTATAGCAAAAGCAGAAATATTTCTAAATGTCTTATAAATGTAAAAATCATGTTGCTGTGCTTTTCTGATTGCAGAATAAAAGAAAAATAATACCAGCTAATTAAATGAGAATGTCACTGATTAGGAATCTGGTTGGAACAAAAACCTGCAGCCACGGTGGGCCCCAAGGACCGAGGTTGGGAAACACTGTATTATGAGACAAGCATACATGGTGTCAACTGCTTTTTTCCAGGTTTCTATGACCTTGTACCTTAAAAAGTGTGAAAATACATTTTAAATATAAATCAAGGCTTCCTCACAGGCATACAATGCTTACCTGTAAATGTATGCTTTGCTAAGTATTGCTTCTAGCCGGTCATTAAACTCAAAGAAGGCCATATACTGTGGAAAATTAGAAAATATACATTAAATATTTCAGAAAGGAACAACAATCATGAAAAAAAAAAATCTTTTGGCTCTTTATAAACATTGACATACTAAACTGCTTGTTAATGTAATAAATTAAAAAGCACTTTTCACTTATCCCAACAAATATACAAAGTGGCCAAGCCACAATAGGGGCAAGTCAAAACCCATCAGTCACTCCGTTTTTGTGTCTCCGAGCAAGTCATTCAGATTTCAATGTGCCCTTTGCAAAAACATACAGAAACAGTTACATTGTGCATTTGTAATCTGCCAGTTATTTGCCATTTACTTCATCAAAGTAAATGTGTTACTCATCAATAAATGCAACAGAGACAGATATTTATTATTATCAGGGGCATAATTAGCTTGTCAATATGCTTTTTGTGCACAAATAAAAAAAGTTGACTTACAATGGCTTACAGTAAGCTGATGATGATATGCATATTGTAACAATATAAAAGTAGAATTAATTAGATTTTGATTATTTTTGTATCGATTCACTGCTAGTTAATTTCTATGTTCTCCTTATAGCAATGGGAAGTGAAACACAAATCAGGCTTGATGAACTTGTCTCATTTCATATAAATTTCCATATTTGAAAAGCAAATGTGGATTTTTTTCATTTCAATTTTCTTTTATTTTACATTAGACAGTGTTAGAGATGCTTCCTGATCATATTGAATGCCAATAAATTAAGCAGAAAACAGACTTCAGATAAAGGACAGTTTATCAACCTCATGTGTGTATACTGTAGAATATTAGTAAACACTTGTCTTCAAGAAACAGAATGTTGAGTAAACTTATTGGTTTGGTCTTTATGTGTAAATGCCATAACACTTGAAATCATACAAAATGGTTTGTAATCAGTACCTTGTAGGTGATGTTTGTTGATGCATAGTATAAATATAGACAGATTTCTTCCTGAGCTACCATCTATATTTTATGTCTTTTTCTTTTTTTTCCTAGGAAAACAGATCCACTTAGTTCACTCCTAATCTTAGACATTGTAAAATCTTGAATAAATTGGAGATAAGAAAATCAAAACTGGCAACCAGATTAACATTAAAAATATTATATTTTTAAATGCATACAATTTTTTATTTGCCTGTCACTGATGGGTAGTGTTTATTAGCACAGCTGAAGCAAAAAAAAAAAAAAATCAGTTAACTGGGTCAAGAAAAGGAAGATTCCTTTAGTTTTGGAAACTACAAATGTGTTTATTCAAAATTAGCAAAGTTCTGCAACTTTTAGTTTGCTTCATAGGACAGTTCTGGCAATAATGTGACACATTCTCAAATAATTCCACAAGCCAAATGTCTTGCAAAAATAGAGAAAACATTCTATTACAAAGAAAAGAAAAGTTCTTGCTTAAGGAAATTTCTGTTTAAGGCTTATTTATCTTGTTTCATTTCTCTCTAAGTTTGGTCATGTGGTGGGCGACAGGTGATGCCTCAGCACCACACCAGTTCTGATCCCCAACAGGCCTGACCCTATTGGCTCACTGATGGTTAACAAATACTTTTTTTGTTTACCTCCTCTTTGCTCGATCAGCTGCTGGTTTGCTGCTGCTGCGTGCTGCATGATCTGCATCTCGTGCGGCGCTTCAAACATTTATAAACCTGTACAGCAGCTGTCCTTTTGTCTCACTGACTTGTCTCTCTTCTCCTCCAGACATCCTCAAACACTATTTGATCTCTTTTCGCTGCTCCGTTATTTCACAGAGTATTATTTCCATTTGTTTGCACTAATGTGATCTTTACTATCATTTTTTTCAGACTTTCGAATTTTCCTACTTCCATTATTTCTAACCTGCTCTGTTTTGCACCAAAGTTTTTGAATTCTTTATGGCATTCTACTTTGTCTTTTTCCGGCCCCGGGTGCTTTATTTTTTGCATTCTTTTCTCTCCAATGCTTTTGATCCTTTTTTTGATGCACTGCTCTTTCTTCTTCACTTAGTCATTGATGTGTCATCTAGAACGTATACAATTTATAAGCGCTGAGAGCACAGGAAGTGTGTCTGCCAAAAGTACTTAAACAACTGAGAGGTTAGATGACCGTGGTCTTGTTTGAAAATAGTTGTTAAGTAGAATGGGACATGTAAAAGTCACCATCTCATGGGACTTGCTTCCAAAGGTTGTAAGTATGACGTGACTTGACTGTCTCTCCGTCTCCCTTCAAAAGATCTCTCTTCAAAAGATCACGTCTTGTTGCAGGAAAAAAAGTCTTGTCTCGTCCCAAGATTTTTTTTATAATAGAGAGATATGCATATGTGTTTTGTTCTGTATTTAAGGAGCTCTAACAGTTTGAAAGCACATAATTCCTTTTGATGGTCCTTCGTATACAGTGTGGTTTGTGGATTGTATAAGCACAGGGGTCAATATAGAAAGCATGAAGAAATTTGAAAAAAGATGACAATTGTGAGGGCGGCACGGTGGCACAGTGGTAGTGCTGCTGCCTCACAGTAAGGAGACCTGGGTTCGCTCCGGTTTCCTCCCACAGTCCAAAGAATGCAGGTTAGGTGCATTGCCGATCCTAAACTGTCCCTAGTGTGGGCTTGGTGTGTGGATGTGTGTGTGTCTGTGTCCTGTGGTGGGCTGGTGCCCTGTCCAGCATTTGTTCCTGCCTTGCGCCCTGTGCTGGCTATGATTGGCTCTAGCAGACCCCCATGATCCTGTGTTAGGATATAGTAGGTTGAAAAATGACTGACTGACAATTGTGGATTTTCTAAAACTGGAAAATAAATAGACAGTTCTACTGTAGTTTTGATAGAGAGGTTGTTACAAACAGATCCAGTTGCCATCACCATACATCAAGTGTGTGCTGACAGCAGACACCTAATGGTGCATATGGAGTTACTGTTGTCGAGAGCTGTTGTGCACAGGGCCTGATTTCCCAGTGGCTCACATTTACTTGTTTGTAGTATTTGTTAAGATTTGCAGTTGCTTTTGTTAAATTTAGACAAATATAGATTTTCCTGTGCCAGAACATGCTTAATAATGTTATAGTTCAGTTCCTGAGAACCCACATAAACATCACAAGCTCACCTGAAATAAATATTTTACTCATGCTTTAACTTACTTTCAATAATCGCGGTGTTCGCAGAAGAGGGTTATATCCAAGTTTGAAGTACAGCAAATCCAGTGGTATGAGAGATATCAAATCCATCTGAAATGCAGAACAACACTGGCTCATAAATAATTTGGAATGACAATTAGACTTTTAAAACAAACTAATTTCATTGCATTTTGTTTATTTGTTATGCCTAAACAGCTACTGAATTTACTGCACACAGCTACAATAATTTCAATTAAGTGTTAGCAAAGTAGCATCTGCAAAAAGGAATTAAATTTCTCTCACCCTAAATTTTAAGGATTTCCTATAATTTTCTTTCATGTCCTTCTTGTCAGTCTAAAAAACAATGAAAACAACTAAATTTTACAAGATGCATTTTTGAAGCTGAGCTAAGAGTTTTAATTGAAAGTACAAATCAAGCCTCTTTTGTTTTTTTATAGCATTTTCTAGCAGGTTGACTTTGTACACATCAATGAGAGCAGAGCTTTAAGTACAGAAGAGGCAGCTGTTTGTTCAGAGATTTTATAAAAAATCTCCAGGTGTGTGTATTGTATTGTATTAGAGGTCAGCTCTGAACCAGCTCTGGACAAAAGAACATTTGGTTTTAGGTGGTGGAACATTAGTAAGAGAGTTTCAGGTCTAGTCTGTAACAAATTCTGCTTAGAAGGTTAATGCAAAAATATTTTTATGTATTTCTGAAGACATATACAGTAAATAGTGTTTCTTCCTCATATGCACTCCTATCCCAGCTAAAGAGATTGGGCAATAGTCATAGCCCTGATGTTCCATGTCAAACTCTTGAAATTGCATGTGATTATTTTTATGAGGTGAGTACATGACAACTAAGGATACATAGTTTGTAAAATTCAATGAATGTTAACAAATATATTATGTTTAGGAGACACCGTTATTCAAGGGGACTTACAAGATCAGAGTATGCTACATTTGCTCACATTTTTTTACAACGGGGGGCCAGGCAGGTCAAGTGAAGTACTTACTGTCACACATTGAATCAAAGGAGGGGACAGAATGGGCAAGTTTTTGGTTTAAAGCCCAGCAGCCCCCTATTCTTTAAGCCATAACATCTGACATGTGTTGTTAGAGACGATGCACCAGAAATACTTGAGTTTATTACTTTTCTAATGCTCAGTCTTATTGCTTTTCTTATTCATTTTTAAATTGTAACTTTCTCAAAATGAAACAAACATAGAATTATGATATTTTGCAAAAAAAAAAAAAGAATAACAAGGGAATGATTGAATAGGAATTAAAAAGCAAGATTGCTTTGTTTAAACAATGTAATTATAAAGTAGTAAATTATATTGCAGTGTTCTACACAAAATCAGTAATTATTATTAAATAAAAGCATAGAATGTGTTATGCTGATGGTTGTATTAATGCTTTTATAATGTTTTTCTATAATTTTTAATATGTGGAGATTATTATAATTCCTAACTGAACAGCTTGCAAATTTTATTATGTGTTAGTATGCTGTGTATCCCTAACATTTTGTCATTCTGAATGATCTTTGAGAGAAGACTGTAGGAGATTTAGAATAGCGTTCAGCAGCTCCAACAGCGTACATTTTATTCCCATTTGTGAATTTATTTGTTCATCTTTTTTTAGAAAAATGTGTTGCATGTCAGTTTATTAAACCATGCTATTCATCATAAAAACAGAGACTCTTTACATACCCAGACAGTTGATACTGAAACATTTTTGTCTATAGTGTTTTACATAAAAATGTCTATATGAGAGTTGCATATTGGTGCAGTTGTTAGCACCGTTGCCATATACTGTAGATCTAGCATTTTGGATTAAAATCTTACACCTAATTATTTTTGTGTGGAGTTTGTATGTTCTTGTTGTGTCTGCATGTTTTTATCTGAGTGGTGTGCTTATCTTTTCAAATCCCAAAGACATGTATATTATTTAGACTTTGGATAATAAACAGGCCTCATGTAGATGTACGTGTGACTGGGCTCTAGGATGGGCTGATTCTTGCCTTGTGGGTAACATTACTGGTACAAACTCCAGTCCGTATAACCATGAAATTGAATAAATAGGTTTGAGAAGGTTATGGTTGTATTTATTTAACTTGTTGGTTGTAAGATCATTGGGTTTGCATAAAGAGTCATACCATATCATACACGCAAATTTTAGGAGTGTGGAACACTTGTAAGCATAGAGAAACAAATAGGGAACACTGAGGGATTGACATATTGGTATCCAGTAGCTCTTTCAGTTAATACCATCATGAAAAGGTTATCAGTTTCCAAAAACCATTGTCATCCCGTTTTTCATAAGAAACTGCCACACATCCAATGCTGTGTGGATGGGAGCGTTGTTGTGATGCAGAAGCCATTTGCTTGATCGCCACAATCAGGCGATCATAATCTGGTCATTTTCTCTGCACTGCATCATGCAGTCACTTGAGCACTTTAAGGACTCCACTTGGCCAAATGATGCAGAGAGCAGTCTAATACACACATCATTTAAAGCAGTTTGTTCTAGCAGATGTTATAGTGAGTGTCATTTAGGGTCAAGGGTATAAAGGTCAGCTCCATATTGTTTCTTGTATCTGAGACTAGATTACTTTACTTGAATTGTGCATTGCTTTAGATCTTTTGGCTCCTTTTCCAGATTTCTTGCTTTACATTTTTCATTTTGCTTTTTGGTTTCTGTATTAGGCTTTAATAAAAGATTGGACTCACATTTTGGTTACAAACTTCACTTGGTTTCTGACTCAGGTTTTATCTCCCAACCTTTAATCAAAATCCAAAAAATTTTCTGCCTTTCTCTGAAGACAGTGTGGTGGACGGTCGGGGCACCTCCACGCTGGGAGGATCAGGAGAGCCAGCCTATCCAGAGTGTTACCTCCCCCGGAGCACTAGATGGCAGCCTCCTCTGGGTTGCAGCCCTGCGTAGGACTCCTGCAGGGCTTCATAGGAGTTGGAGATTGGTGCAGCCCTGTTGGGATCCATGGGCGCTGCCAGGGGTTGCTGTAGCTGCTGCTGAGCTCTACAGAGCAGCTCTTCTGCCACAAACTAAAATGCAAGTAACTGCCTTACAGACGGCCAGTAATCTGCCGACTACACCAGATGTAAAGGCCAACCTTGAAACAGACAGGCATAGGACATAGTTATAATAACACACATGATTTATTTTTCTTTTCCCTTGTGGAAAACTCCTTCATCGCTGTCCACAAGTCTAACACACAGTCCCAAAGCACACTTCTTTTTCTTTTTCTTTCTTTTTCTACTCTTTTTCTTTTTCCTTCACTCTTCCCTGGCAAGCATTGTCCTCCTCCTCCTGACTCTTGCTCCTGGAGTAGTGGCTGCCGGCTCCTTTAATAACGCACCCGGAAGTGCTCCAGGTGCCTATTTCCGGGAGCACCTCCGTGTGTGGCAGAAGAGCTGCCCTGTAAGGCTCAGCAGCAGCTACAGCACCCCCTGGGGGCACCCATGGATCCCAAAAGGGCTGCACCAAACTCCAACTCCAATGAAGCCCTGCGGGAGTCCTAGGCACTACTGCAACCCAGGGGGTTGCCGTATATAGTGCTGCGGGGGAGGTAACGCTCTGGATATATGTCTTCTTTTAAATATTACAGTATAGTTTTGTTTTACTGAAATGTTTGTTTAAGTATCAAATTATAAAACGTGTGTAATGCGCATCACAGATTACACTTTGGGGTGACAGCAAATAAAAATGAATGAAAGGGAAAACATAATCCAAGACATATAGAAGAATTACAGACAAGAGTGGAGAAAATGCTAGATCAAGTGTAAAAATTAGTTTTCATTTACAGCTAGTTAAATGACAGAGAGATTAATTACTTTAGAATAGTGGAAGATTTAGAGTCATCTAAAAGAATAAAAGGATATGAAAATGATGAGAACAATAAGAAGAAACGAAATTCATCCAGGAAGTTTTCAAATGGGCCATGCTGGCACAGATACTCACAATAATATCCCCACCACGTACAAATTGCAGTCGTGCTTGGAAGATGAGTATATCAACGATATATATGAAGTCACACAGGAAGTCCACAGCAAGCCAAAGGTGGATGTTATCTGGTGTCTGGTAGGGAAAGGCCCACCTTACAGGAATTAACCAAAGGTTCCAGTTCCAGGCCATTGCAACAAAGAAAAGCCATAGGATGTAAATAAGATCTGCGATGGAAAAAACATCAATATAAAAAACTAAATGAAAAATAAAAACAGATTAAACCCATGTGTGAGTCAATTTGCGATAATTAAAATGTGTAAATCTAAAAAAATGTCAACTTACTACCTTCATATTTTCATTATTTTTTTCTTGATGAGCTCCAGTGCCACAAATAGAACTGTTAAAATACAGCCAGTATACATTCCCTGCATTACATTATTTTTCTTTTTAACTATTGTGAATTTTTTTTTTTTTAATATTTTCTGCTAATAGTGTTTGTGTTTATTTATTGTATAGAATCTATGCTTTGTGCCTTCATTTCTTCTATTTTACGAGTGGAACCTCAGGAGATAGAGGCACCCTGGCTTCACTGTTGCTCAGACTTCTCTCTGCTTTTATATTGAGGTAGGAAAGAGGATTCCAACAGTGTTTAATTTATCTTTTGAGAGTTTATTGTGAGTATTGATTTTCTTCGTTTTGATGGTTCTCATTTTTACTTTTATCCTTAGATTTTGCTTATTTGATTCTATTTCATATTTGTTTGCCTTGAGTTTTCTTTTAGGAGTGTTCTTGTCTCTGTTATTTCGCCTTTTTGGTGTTTTTTTTGTTATTGTTTTCAATACAATCCTCAAATTATAAAGGCTGTTGTTGAAATTAGTCTCATCTATACAGTTCTTCTCCTCAGAGGATCATTTTTGTATAGTTTGGAACCATTTAAAGTATAGTTTTGAACTTTTAGAACCAGGGCTATGTGTACATGTACAGCCCAAAGACTGTCTGTGGTAGTTGGTGCCTGGCTGACTTGGGAGAGGCAATGCTT
The DNA here is from genome assembly GCF_016835505.1 of Polypterus senegalus. Lineage (NCBI taxonomy): Eukaryota > Metazoa > Chordata > Cladistia > Polypteriformes > Polypteridae > Polypterus > Polypterus senegalus. The sequence goes on along the minus strand of NC_053162.1, from coordinate 69,874,638 downwards.
GGGCAGGATGGTGAGAGTCTCAGCCTGCCCTGTGAAACATTTCAGGCCTCACTCCCTTCCACCATGTTTGCATCTCCAATTTATAACAGGAGCAAGCCTGCAGAGAAGAAGAGATACCCTCAAAGTCCAGAGTCCAATTAGTTACTAATGCTGACAGAGTTCTTCTTTGGCTCTGCTGGCATCTAAGATGTGCTTCTACATTCATGTCCTGGTATTCCAGTGAGAATGTGCTGCCTGAATGAAGCAAATCCAATTACAGTTACTGCCTCTGGTGGGATGCTGTCCATTGGCATTAACGGCTGCTTTAAGCCCTCTTTAGCATCCTGGGGACACATACTATCATAGCTCGTCATGCAAAAGTGTGCATCAACTTCACTCCAACCCAGCATCTTGGGCAAGGCCACATCATACCATTGCTTTTTATAATTTGACATGTGTCTGCTACCATTCTAATGTGAATGTCCAGCTTTAACAGGCCCTTTATTTCAAACTCTAAATAAAAGTCAAATATTAAAAGATGACTGCAAATTTCTCAAAAATGGCTTTTACTATTTTAAAATCACTTCTGTTTTTGGCCAGTGCCTCAAGACTCACTGGAGCAAAGGAAACCTCCACATATGATTTGATTCGTCTTGATATCTAATTGAGCTTTTTGGAGTTTCTCTCCTAAGTTTGAATCCCTAAACCTCAAAAAAAAAATCCCTTTTTATTTTTTGGACAATATTTTGTGAGGAAATTACACCCTTATGATAAAGAGCAAACTAATAGGTGTCATCAGCAAAAATGGTCAGAAAAGTGACACATCAAATGACCCAAGGGATTCATCCCTTAATGGCATATGAAGGGTCAAACTTATTTCTTTTAATAAAATGCTGAAAAAAAAATGGGGATCAGTAATATAGGCATATGGAGTGTTGTTTTAAGCTATTTCAAGGTTGCTAATCACAAACATGGTAATATTTTCATTATATGATTCTTTCCCAGTGGTCCTAGCTCTCATACAACCATTCCCAGAAGATTAAAATGACAAATTTCAAACATAAGCGTGTGGGGTGTTACTTTAGTGATGAACTTTTGGTACGTACTGTATTTCTTTTCTTGGTGTATCAGAAAACAGTCAGCTTACTGGTAAGAGGGTCAATGCTGTCTGGGAAGCGCCAATCCTTCACTCGCCTCATCCAGGGCATAGTCTTGAACTTGCAGCAGAGCATTTCACAATAATGCTCATCCTCATCTTGTGCTTCCCCTGTTGTCTGCTGCTTCTGTTCCTCTGGCTTTGGAGGAGGAGGGGGAGGTGGGGCCGGTGCTGCTGAGGCAGCTTTTGTTGGAGCTGTGAACAGATGTTAGCAGATTTACACAAGTGACAAACCATCTAAATCAGGGTAGGAACCCTCCTTAAGGAGAGGATTCATGGCAGTGATGTACAATGTATTAGCTAAATGCTGCTTGAAACATTTAGGCAAATATTTTTAAATTATATCCACTTGTGCAATTAGTGTTAAGAATTGTATTAAGTTAAAACTTTAAATTCCATTTCAGGAAGAGTATATAATAAAATGTATGAAGTACATGCAGCATATCTATATGCTAGGGTCAGTTATTTTTTCAACAGCACAAAAACAAGTAGATATTTTATAGTTTCACAGTGTACTATTTTGGTGAAGATTTAATCCAAAGTAATTTACAAATCACATGTACACTGAGACAAATAAATGGCAAACTTCACAATCACAAAGGCAAAGACTTTGCAAAGCACATTTCATCAAGATATATTTAATATAAATAAATATATCTGCAATTTCCTTTGAGATTAATAAAGTTTTTATCTTAAAGTACATTTTTGGATGCATGTTGTAGAAACAAAAAAATCACATCAAATATGTCAGCTCAAAAGGAGAACTGACTCATTATGTATGAAAAGCCTTTAGCCTTCATTTTCTGAAAAAACTTCTAGGGGAGCGGCAACCTGGGAAGAAATTGTACAAAAATATCTACTCACATGCGGAGGGGCTCTCATCTTCTGAGGATGTGTCAGGGTCTATTAGTTTTTCTTTCACTTTTTCTGTCCTGTCTTTGAACAGCCTGACAAGCTCCTGTAGGCGCTCAGTAACGATTGCACTGGATTGGCTGGTCACAGACGGTGGTCTGTCTTTATCCCTACAAATTAACATTCAGGTTTAAAGGTGACAGAGATCAGGATTATGCATATTATTTATATATTTGTTTTTTAAAATGAAAAATAAGGCACTGATTTAGGTGGATAAGTAGATATGTTAGAAATGGGCAAATACAATATGAAATGTAACTGATACAGGTTTTGCCCTTAACTGCTGCTATTCCTTCTTGGCCATCTTAGCGGAGCCCTGAACCTCATACTCTGTGTTTCACAGGTGAATTGAGACACAAATGAACTAATTGGATGAGCTAAAGAACATTTGTAGAACTAGTGACTTGATTGGCTTGAGTCTGTGTTAGTCTGAGTTAGTATGGTCACTGTTCCTTAACCAGACAGATAATCTCAGAATAAAAGAAAAATATCTCTCTATTATAAAACAAAATCTTGGAAGGCTTGGAAGGAGACGATACGTGATCTTCTCGGAAGACAATTTGAGTCCCACAAGACAAGGCAATGAGACAAAAGCTGCTGTACAGGCTTTTAAATGATCGACGCACAGCACAGCAAACAGAACACGCAGCTCAGCAGCAGCAGCAGAAAGACAGCAGCTGATCAGACTGCATCACATCAGCATGCATTCAGGTGCCCCTCCCCCTCCTTGGCAATGCGAGTGGCAGAGACGCTAAGTGGCTAGAGCACAGCGTGCCCGTGTGGGGTGCGGGGGGTTATTATGGGAGGGTTGTGGGTGAGCAAAGCGAGCAGGGGGCAAAGCCCCCTAGTTAGATATATAATAACAAATAGGTACTTGGAGGAAAAAAGTGAATGGAGACAATCATAATTTGACTTCATATTATTTTAGACATAACAGGAAAATGGGAATTAACAGACTATGGTGAGCTGCCTGGCCTTGTCACAGCTACACTTTTTTATGCTTTTATATTAATAAGAGAACACTTTTGAAATAAGAAATACTTGTTGATAGGCTATCTGGAAAATAAGCCTTTCACTTCACATAATAATGGAAGATAAATTCTGATTATTTCCATTACACCTATGTAGACACTATAAAAATATCTCTTGAACAAGTAACACATCTTAAGAAGAGTAAGGAGTTTACTTGGAAATGTAAAGAAAATCTACTTTGTGATCCACACACCAAAAAATATTCAACTTAAAAAGTTTTTGTTGCTCAGTGTCACTGCCTCACTCCTTTATTGTCCCGAGCTCCTTTCCTAGCCCAGTCACTGAGATACCTTTACATTCCCTCAATATTGTGTGGGTTTCCTTTGAGCACTTCAGTTTCCTCCTATATCATATAGTTGGCATTGTTATTTGATTAGTATCAGTGTGGCTGTGTGTCCTGTGATGGACTATCATCAGATTCAGGGTTGATTTCTGCCTAGAGATTGCATAATCAAATTCATAAAATGGATCTGATTTGCTTTCAAATATCAGACTCTGTATGGCTATAGATTAATGTGATGCAACCACATAGAAAAGTGATCTAGTTGTGGCACTTGGTTGAAAGGCGGATGGTAGGTGGCAGGTGGTTTGCATCAGTGTTTCAGTTAAGGGAGCGCATCTGGCTGTTTAGGATGGGATATTTTTAAAATGTACATTTTTTTTTCGTTAACATAGCCCATTTTCTCTGTTGTGCTTGTTTCAAACACCAAAGTAACCTGTGTGTCACTGACCATTGCATATGACAGTAAACAAGATGAATGCATGCTGCTAGGGTTGCAGGAAGACAGTGTCTTAGTGGACAATGCTGGGCACAAATCAGAGACCCTATATGAGACACCAGTCCACTTATACTTGGCTAGTGTATGCTTCCCACCTTTGGGGTGTGGGAAAAATCTGGATTACCTGAAGAAGAGTCGATCAGAAGTGGTGAGAACATGGAAAAGACACATAGACAGTGACTTAGCTCTTTGGAGTTGTGTGGCTGCATTGGTAACTAGTGCACTGTTCATGATTAGTATAGAATAATACTTAATAACTAAAAAAAAGGCAGACTGCGTTGTATATTTTATTATTAAATAGACCACCTCTCTTGAATCATATAAATTAGTGCATGCCATTAAGTAAATGCTTAAGACACTCACCCATCATCAGCTACGGGGCTTAACTGAGTAGGTGTATCATGGTGTATGGTCTCATCAGTTTTGCTTTCTCCTTGGGAATGCACCTTCTTCCTGTTTAAAGAGAATATTAGCCTGTAAATACAGTCAGGAATCCTATCTAAATGGCTTGCCAATAGCTCATTTAACATCTGTCTGTCCATCTACTGTCTTTACTGGCTTAATTTTGATTAGATCTCTGACAGCCAGAGCAAATATTTTTGATTAATTATTGTTAGCACTAATTATTCATCTGGGATGACCTTAAGGTGAATGGTACAGTTTGAAAAAATATCACTATAACCTATCATCTACTGGTTTTCCTAAAACTGCTTATTTTAATTCAGTGTCTTAGGGATCTGGAAGCTACAGTATAATGGTAGAATCAGGAAGAAGGTAGAAATCTTGAACAGGCAGTCAGTCCTTCACAAGTCACACTAACACACATGCTGACAGGCTGCCACTGTGCCTCTAGCTATTATTATTTTTTGGAAAGTTAGCCAAGTCTAAAATACTCAAAATAAAATTGGTTATATTCTAAGCTTTATAAAATCTACTTATGGGCAACAAACACAGGAAGATACTCAAGACAGGATACAGTGTGCTGTAAGCATAAGCAAAGCTTGGCTGTTTTAACTTAAAAATTCTTACTCTTTGTCTGGGGATGAGCTGCTTTTCCAGAAATAAAATGAAAAAAAAAAAACATAAGAAGAGAAAACAAATGGTCACATTTTTCTATACAGTATGCACATTAAATTAATTATTTAGGTGTGTTCGCTTATAATGTGAAAAGCGCCTACTGCTATAGCCATATGTGTCTGTCTGTCTGTCTGCACATAAAATAACTCGGCTCACAGTGAACTGGTTTCGTTAAAATGTGGCCAACCTATTCTTCACGGAAATTTGTCTGGACAGTTCACTTTTCATTCAGATATCTTGAATACAGCTAACTGTAACCATTTTAACATTTCAAAATTTCTATGTAAAAGAAATGATAAATTTAAGAAGTAATCTATCTTACAATTGAAAAACATCCCATGAGATATCAACTATGAATTAGTTTCCTGTGTCAATTTTACCTTCAGAACAAAAAACAAAGTTTATTTTAATTCTTTTAATTCAAAGGTCACTCCTTGTAGTAAAATCCACACAATAAATTAATTACTTTCCACGATTGTAAAACCATTTAAAGAATGTGGCTTTACCATACAGAGGTTTTTACAGAGGTGATAGGTGGTTATTCCAAGCCTATGCACAGATGAATGTGTGTTTTCATTTATTCCAGTTTTACATAACAGTATCTTCCTTTGTGATCTCACCTTCGAGCAACCATTTGAACTTTTGGCACAGTCAATGTCTTGCTTTTGCAAGGTGAAGTTGAGGTGATGGCATGGGGGATTTGGCCACATTCTTGGACCCCAGTGGAATCTACCTTAGAATTGACATCTTCTACGTTTACAGCAGGGTGAGGGCTCACTTTAGAAGTTCCTAAGATAAAAATAGATGTATCATCATCAAGATGCATGTTTTTTTGATAATACCACATTTTTCTAACACTTGTCATAATTTTATGGACAAGATTTTTATTTATAACTAACGAGAAGACACTAAACGCGTATGAAATCATTCTATCCAGAATTTTGCTTTATCTCTACTTTAGGAACTGTCAGCCCCTCACAGCACATTATTGGTCCACCACCAGGCTCCATCCTAATGCCATTGTATAAATGTTTGACAGCCACTACTGCTATCAGTAGCTGCTGTAGAAATGCCCCATCTTAATGAACAGAAAGGAGAAAGTTGATAATACTGAAGAGGAACCATCCAATTCCCTAAATCAGGACTCATTTAGGCACAATGCTGATGTCAATTCCAAATTAACACCAGAATAGAAACACGAAAAGACATCTGGAAAGTTTTAAACATTTGTAGTCCTTTCTAGTGTTATTTTTATTTTATGTTTTTTTGAAAAAACAGAATTAATCACACATTCAGTATTTCAGCACACAACAGAAGAATCTGTCACAGAACAAAATTTACACAAAAAAACACAACATGAGACAGTAACACATGTTTACGGCACATCAAGTTACAGCACAGCACGAGATATGAAAAACACTCCAGGATAATCTTCACCTCGGGGCCGACTGGAGAAGCTGGGCCTCACCCCACCTGGCATCTGGCTTTAAAAGGGTAGCAGGCAGCCAACGGAAGGGTGATAACTAAAGACGCTGAGGATTTCTAGTGTGCTGCTGGCAGCTGAGAGCTTAGAGCTGTGGGGATGCTAGGAGGATTCATGCACTAGATGATCTAACTTCAGGTCTGGGTTTGGATTAAGCATAATGAAGGCAGCTCAGGCACTTTGGAATGTGGGGTCTGGGGAGAGTCATGAGGCAACGCTTCAGTTTGGAGCAGCTCAAAAATGATGACACTAAAAATGAGAAAACAGGAAAATTTACAGTAGTGTAGGTCTTTACAGTAAAACTAAAAACCTAAGAAACGAATGATGAACCTTCAATGCTTGGCTGCTAAATAGATTCATGTTCTGTTGTACCTTTTAAGAATCATTTTGAATTCATAATTACTCAAGTACTACTTTTCAGATACTTAACACACGGAAAATTGTACATTTATTACTATTATTATTATTATTAGACAGTTGCATTTTCCTGTTTAATGGTTGTCCAGTTTAATGTTTTTCTTTAATGACAACACGTCACTACTCTTCCCACATTATTCCAGTTGTTCCCAGAAACAGTAGATCAGTTTTTGAACAAATATACATTTTTATAATATTACAAAACCTATAGCTTAAATGACTTACTCTGGTTCATCCAGGAAGTTTCTGAAAGAGAGCGTACAACCTAGAGGTTTTTAATTCCAATATGCTAGTCTTCCATTAGCCTGTATGACTTTTGGCACTCTTTGAAGCCCATGATGTGCTTTGTGTGATATAAGAATGCTTAATAGGAATGCTTCATTATGTTAAAAATTGTAAGAAAGTCAAAGTTGCTTGACATCTGCCTCTCATTCATCTAGTTTGGCAGACACCGATCAGATCCAAAACTTAAACTTTATAGGGCCCTGAATGAAGTGTCAACACTCTGTATTAGGCTTAATATTTCCCTGTTTTTCCTAACCTTTAAAGTTTAAATCAGTCAAAGTTCTTGATAGTAGTATTTTTAAATTCATCATTTAACTAAAGTCAATAGTAGGTTTCTATCAGTAGAAATATTTCTTTTCTAAATGTTCTGATAATTTTGAATATGAAATTATTATAAATAAACACAATGTATGTTGTTCAGTCTATACATAATCCAGGAGAATTTTATGCCTATAACTGATGCATAATGGAACTCTTTACACTTTGTAAGTGCCATGGAGGAAGGATACGCATTATGGCTGGGATGGAGGATGATTTCTTGCCCAGCATGGAGACTGTAATGGAAAGATGATGTGATTTGAGACTTAACCCGCTCAGGGTGCATTACAATCTTCATCCCAACTAGGAAAGAAATTTAATAGATGGATTGAGTGAACCTGGATTTGGGAGAAGTTCATTCCACCACACAGCAGGAGGCAGTGTTCTTCTGGGCTGAACCCAATTAGGACCGTAGGGTGGCATGGGAATTGGAACCACGAAAACACTGAATTTGGGATCCTTAAGTGCCACTAGAGGGCACTGTATGGGGAGGACTGCCCCGGTTTCCACATGACCCAGAATAGCTTTGGTTAATCTGTGCCATGTCACTGGAAGCAGTACCTGCTTCAATTTGAAAGAAGTCCACAGGGTATTCTTGTGTTGTCAGAGTTGGGAGGCAGTGGGTGACACTCAATTATAGGAAGGAAGGAGAGAAGAAATTTTGGCTGATTCTTGATTGGGAATGTGTTGGTAACAAATAAAAATCCTTTGTTTGGACCCAGAGTAGTGTTCGGTGACATTGTGTCTGTGGTTTGTGGCTCAGTAGCACCTTCTTGTGTTAACAAGTTTTTTTTAAATAAGGAATTATAATGCAATCTCATGCACTATATAAACTATGATGCTTTGTTTTAGGATGAGATGCAACAATGCAATCTGATGTGTTGTCAGTGAATTAGCTGACAATGTGAGTGAAACTGTGGAGTGAAAACAATCATTTTATTATATACTGAGAGAAACCACATAGATTAAATAATTTTTGACTGAAGATTCATGTACACACTGTATTGTTGGTAAACCCTGTGAATGTACATGTTGTATGGGCTGTACAGTGTGTAAAGGCTCCTTCATTTCATAAAAGCTCAATGGTTTATACCTAATATTCAGTCTTTCAAGTGTAAAATCTGAACGGAATGCAGTGCTATGTGCTCTTTTTGGTACCAACAAGTGAACAACACTGACAGAATGAACTTTAATGAGCCAATGATTGAGAAGTTAAGGAGAACACAGATATTCAGTTTTGTAATTAAAAAAATAATGGTATGAAATTTTCATTTTCATATTAGAAATTTTTTTCTTAGAGGAGAATAACAAACAAGATGTATAACCACTGCCTTACTGTTGTATAGGTTGGCTACCACTGTTAACAGCTACAAAAAATAAGAATATTAGAAGATTATACATTCCAAAAGCAGCATAATAAGAAATTAGTAATTGGTGCTTAACTTGAAATGTCTGCAATTGTATGATGCTTAAACTACTATAACTTGATTCTACAAACGTGTTATTGTTTTATTGTTTATTGAGGTGTTATCTATGTCCATGGTAAATAACGACTTTACACCCAAAGCTGCTGCACTAGTCTAAAGATCAGGCTCCTGTGACCCTAAAATAGATTAACCAGGTTTAGTAATGGATTATTATTTATAAATCATCCTGTAACATATGTCTCTGTGTTTAGCTGTTTATGTACATCCATTATACTCTTCTGCTGCACTCTGATGCCAATAGAGGATATTTACTTGCCATTATTTAGATGTATGTATCCTCTCAACAAATGATCTAAATAAAGACTCTGCACTCCTCAGCACTGCTAATTGTCAGTAGTATTACAGTATGTCACCTTTGAATTGTTTTTAATATGTGGCTGATCACAGGTTCCATTAGCTGTGGCCTCAGCACCTCTCATTCCACACTTATATGGTATAATACATTAGTGATTGAAATAATTCATCATAAAGGAAGATTACATGTGTCTATATGGTTAGAATTTACAAACAGACATGTAATGAACATATTAATAACCATTCACAAATGATCCCAAAAAGCTTTAGAGAATACATCAGACTTATTTACAGATAAAAATCTTAATAAACCTGAGCTAAATAAAAACAGAATATTAAGACAGAAAGGCAGAGGTATTCAGTGTTAAAAATATCAAGCAGGACATATAGTGCTTTATAAAATATGCAAATAATGCATAATAAAGAACGGAAATAATGCACTTTCTGTACTAACAATTGACACTGTACTATATAGCTATCTGTACAAACAAATCATAAACTGCCATATGAACTACTGTATCATGTGAAAATACATTAATGCATTGTGCACTAAACAAATATATACACTCACCTAAAGGATTATTAGGAACACCATTCTAATACGATGTTTGACCCCCTTTCGCCTTCAGAACTGCCTTAATTCTACGTGGCATTGATTCAACAAGGTGCTGAAAGGATTATTAGGAACACCTGTTCAATTTCTCATTAATGCAATTATCTAATCAACCAATCACATGGCAGTTGTTTCAATGCATTTAGGGGTGTGGTCCTGGTCAAGACAATCTCCTGAACTCCAAACTGAATGTCAGAATGGGAAAGAAAGGTGATTTAAGCAATTTTGAGCGTGGCATGGATGTTGATGCCAGACAGGCCGGTCTGAGTATTTCACAATCTGCTCAGTTACTGGGATTTTCACGCACAACCATTTCTAGGGTTTACAAAGAATGGTGTGAAAAGGGAAAAACATCCAGTATGCGGCAGTCCTGTGGGCAAAAATGCCTTGTTGATGCTAGAGGTCAGAGGAGAATGGGCAGACTGATTCAAGCTGATAGAAGAGCAACTTTGACTGAAATAACCACTCGTTACAACCGAGGTATGCAGCAAAGCATTTGTGAAGCCACAACACGCACAACCTTGAGGCGGATGGGCTACAACAGCAGAAGACCCCACCGGGTACCACTCATCTCCACTACGAATAGGAAAAAGAGGCTCCAATTTGCACGAGCTCACCAAAATTGGACAGTTGAAGACTGGAAAAATGTTGCCTGGTCTGATGAGTCTCGATTTCTGTTGAGACATTCAAATGGTAGAGTCAGAATTTGGCGTAAACAGAATGAGAACATGGATCCATCATGCCTTGTTACCACTGTGCAGGCTGGTGGTGGTGGTGTAATGGTGTGGGGGATATTTTCTTGGCACACTTTAGGCCCCTTAGTGCCAATTGGGCATCGTTTAAATGCCACGGGCTACCTGAGCATTGTTTCTGACCATGTCCATCCCTTCTTGACCACCATGTACCCATCCTCTGATGGTTACTTCCAGCAGGATAATGCACCATGTCACAAAGCTCGAATCATTTCAAATTGGTTTCTTGAACATGACAATGAGTTCACTGTACTAAAATGGCCCCCACAGTCATCAGATCTCAACCCAATAGAGCATCTTTGGGATGTGGTGGAGCGGGAGCTTCGTGCCCTGGATGTGCATCTCACAAATCTCCATCAACTGCAAGATGCTATCCTATCAATATGGGCCACCATTTCTAAAGAATGCTTTCAGCACCTTGTTGAATCAATGCCACGTAGAATTAAGGCAGTTCTGAATGCGAAAGGGGGTCAAACACCGTTTTAGTATGGTGTTCCTAATAATCCTTTAGGTGAGTGTAGTATTTTATATAACTGCTAGAATTTGTCTCTTCTTGTACTTGTCACTGTTTTTTTAATCTTAGATGTACTGCATATACTCAGCATTGTCCATGTTGAAATTTTTTGACAGAAAAGTAATTTTTAGTGAATTTTTCAAATAAATTGTTTAATACAAATAAAGCGTTTATTTCTTTTGGCTTTTTGTTTTTCATTAGCTCTCTACATTGGGTAAATGTGACTTTTTAGTGTTTAAGATTAATATATCCTAATCCTTTCTATGATATTCTGGATTGAATGTATTTTTGATTTTCATGATTTGGTTATAGCAACATGTTTGAATGTTATATTATAATGGTATTTATTGTTATGCATTTACTGTATCTGGAAATTGATAAAAGTTTTACAGTTTGTGTACTATCTATAATCCTTAAAAATAAGACTTACAAAACATTAGGAAAATGGCTATTCATCTCTGTACAGTCTGTGGTGTGCTGGCATGCTGTTCAGGGTTTGTTCCTTACTTTGAGCCCTGTGCTTGCTGGGACAGGCTCCAGCAGACCCCTGCGTCCCTGTTTGGGACACAACGGTATCGAGAATGACTGATCTCTGTACAGTGTAGAATTTTAGGAGCTTGTGATATGTTTGTAAATTACTTGTAAATAGCAGTGCTACATTTTGTCATATTAAGCATTGATTAAGGATTCACAAGCCATATTCTGAATCTGAACTATGCAACATTGCAAGACATACTGTCATCAATATAAACGCAAAAGAAATCATATTAGTATGTCACATCGAACAGAGATAACAAAACACTTTACTTATACTTTGTAAACATAACAACCAAAAGAAGCCTTTTTAAGTCTTGTTATGTAACAGATTGCAACAAATCAACGCATTATAGGTAGTACCAAAGTATAATATGTAATAAAATGATTTTTCTTTAGTAGTGTCATTTACTTTCATATTATATTTTTATACATCAAATTAGTTTTATTTATGATAATAAGTTTGGTGCCATGATGGCAGAACTGTTTTTAACTGCTGTATCACCGCTCCAGGAAACTGCATTTCAGGTACTGCCTGTGTTAAGACTGCATCATCTCTTCTCGCTTGCATGGACTCTTCCGTGGGTACTTCAGAGTTTCTCCTAAATCCCAAAGATATAATGAGCATATGTCCCATCTAGATTTTCTTCCAACCTTGCCCCCTCAATGTGAGTCTAAATTTAATCAACCAGGTCATAAAATGAATAAATGAAAGATAATAAATGATATCCTAAATTGAATGTCCCAATCAATATTGATAGCAAGTTTATAATCTATCACTTGAGATGGATGCTGATTTTCTTGTTCTGTTAAAGCCACAGAATGGTTTGGATAGACAGAATTTTAACCACAGGGTTAGTTGTACAATAGATTAAAAACAGGATTACATTTTGTCTCATTCACGACTGATCTTGAAAGGGATTTGCACTAAGCTGATCAGGGTCAGATAGGATGAAATTCTAATCTGATCCTTGAAAACATCTAAGCAACTGAGATCATTTTCAGTACTAATAACCAAGCAGGACTCCTTGCATATATTTAAACACAAGGCAAAAAAAAAACAAAACAGTGATCTTGGGAAATAGAAGCAAACAACTGACCATGTTGAGACTAAATTATATTTACAGAAATGAGAAAATGTAACAGTTTTAGAAAATTATGTTGGACAAGTTCAATGCAAATTTTCAGTTGCAAAACAACTAACTGGTGACTGTGAACTAAGCTGTGATCCTCCAGGTTTTTAGACCCATTTTTACCTTACTGAATACTTTGTGGTAGTAATGGCCACAAGGACAGTTCCAGCCCCAGAAGGGACTGCCGTTCATCAAATTGCTTGGTCACTTACACATTCACACTGTGGCAATTCAGAGCTGCTAATTAAACTGAGATATTAATAAAAAAATCAATATCACTGTTTACCACCTGATTATTAATCATAGCTGGATAATTATTTCCAGCACTCTTTGTTGTGCAATTTATAACATTTATTTGTTTTAACTACGAACACATGCCGAGGTTTGTCATAGTGTAATTACTTGGATGTTAACTCTAGTTTAGATGCTAGAGGCATACTTCAGATGTGCATTAGTTTTTGTAAGGTATCATTCAAACATACATCTTTCCATTTTTCCTATTTAATATTTTGATATAATGGATGATGAGATTACAGTCTGTACTGGCAAATCCAATCCTGTACTGAACATTAGTCCATCACAGTTACACTTATACACACACATACAAACATTCTCTCTCATGGAGGTCCACACTAGAATTACCAACTAATCAAACATGCTCATCTTTGTATGTGGAAATCATATGTGGACACAAGGAGAACTCCACTCGGATGACACAAACCTTGGTTACTGAAACTGTAGGGCAGCATCACTAAATACTGTAAATATATCACAAGCTCAATCTTTTTTTCCCTATAAAAGTAATAAGGTACTTTGTATAAGTTTCAACTTTCTGAATACATAGATAGTATGTGCAAGTACAGTATGCAGTGTCCTATTTTGTATGCCAAACAGTTCCAATTCATATGTCAAAAGCATTTTGCAAAATGTTTCAGTTTACGTCTTAGCATCTTAGCATTTAATTTGTTAACAGTGATTATATAAGTACATTTCTTACCGTCACATCTGTCTTCAGCAACCTGTGATTCTTCTTCCTTTAAGAAACAGAAATATTAAAATTGCCTGTCTTTCATTGTAGCATCCTAACCACAGGAGAGGCATTTGTTAGTTTAGAGGATTTATTGCCTTCTTAGATTTGGTTGTTATTTATTTAAAATCACTTTGATTGCTTAAAAAGATTTAAACAATGCAGTCCATTTTTGCCACTTCATTTAAACACAATGTTGCAGCCATTCTTTTCATTTAATAGTTTTGATGTACTGCACTGAATATACATTTTATATGTTTACCTCTTCAGTGATGGGAGGTGGTCGAATCACTTCTTCCTTCTCCAATAGCACCTCTCTTTTCTTTGGCAATGGTTGCTGTTTAACTGGCTCTACACATGTCACCACTTTTGCTGGTGGCTGTGTTGGCTGTGTTGGCTGTGTTGGCCGTGTGGCTTCTGCTACTATGAACAGGTCTTCCCCTGGCTCCTCATGGGGTGGACTTGGTAATCTGCTCGCCAGACACACCAGGCACCTGGATTAAATAAAACAGCTAATTTAGCAAAACATACAGCCTTCTGTAGAAACTGACAATAGTGTTACTAATGAGAGATATTAGGCAACTGTATAATAAAATAAATTTGAATTTAAGTTATATACGCTCTTAATTCATCTAGTTATTAAACCTGTTGTGAAAAAAATATTATATAAACCATTGGATTTAAAGTATGAATAGAAAATAAATGCACACTGTGCCTGATGTTAAAAAAATAATGACAAACCTATCCTTTGTTTCTGAAAGCTACTTAATCTGGGGTTGTTAGGTTAATATCCCAATATCCCAGCAGTATGTGGGACTGGATTCCTGCAGATAGCACTGTGCACTTACACACACACACCATACCATACCATAACAGCAGTAATTTGTGCCAGGTCAATTTAGAGAAGGGAATTCGGAATTAGATTAGATTACATAAATTTTATTAATCCCTTGAGGAAATTCAAAATCTACTTTACCTGTAAAAAAACTCACATGGACATGGAGATCGCATTTACTTTCAAAATACATAGTGACTGGGCGAGGATTTAGTTCAGTATATTGAGTAGTGCTAATCTCTGTTACACTATGCCTCACAGAATGATGCTGGGACACAATTTTAACAATTTAAAATGAAAACTGCAGATATACTGTACATGTTGATTACAAGCATGACAAAAAAGAAAAATGGTATAGGGTAAGTCCACCTAGGAATAACGATAACCAAGCTGTGATCAACAGATACACGTTTGCTTGTGAAAATTGCACCAGATATGTTAAATTTTCATTTATTTTAATTTGTATAATTTACAAATTACTTATGTCAGATGTATAGAATTGCAGTGGACTGAGGCCATATCCAGAGGAGATTCTCTACCACTGCAGTGGGCTGGCACCCTGCCTGGGGTTTGTTTCCTGCCCCAGCAGACCTCCGTGACCCTGTAGTTAGGATATAGCGGGTTGGTTAATGGATGGATGGATGGTTCTCTACCAAAGCTCCCAACATGGGAACTGACTTGCTGTGGCCCTCAACTGATTAAGCAGGCTAAGAAGACAAATGTTGCATTCCATTGCAAAACATTATTTAATGTATTTTATCACTTATGGACTAAAGAAAGGCTTACTAAAGCTAAATAAACTCAATAATTGCAAAATTAAAAAGCATAAAACAGTCCAATATCAAAACCTCAAAAAATCTGAAAAGTTTTCAAATTCTGAAAGGTTCCTTTTGAAAAATAAAATGCTGTTTAATTAAGATATTTGCAAACTAATGCTGAACAAGACGAGCAGGAGGAGTGTGAAGTGAAAATAATGAGAACAAAAGTCACCCTTCAAATTCCTGGTGTTCTTATATTGAAGTCAATTTGAGCTTTTCAAGCTCACTTTTAACACATGATGGCAGATGTCAACTCAGGCAGCAATGTGTGTTAGTAGTCAGCCACACAGGCAAGTTGTCAATCTATCGCAGGGCACTTTCTCAGGCACACACCAACACTGAGAACACTGTTCATCTAAATCAGCCTGAAAGCATGTGTTTAAGAGTAAAC
Source organism: Polypterus senegalus (assembly GCF_016835505.1). Taxonomy (NCBI): domain Eukaryota; kingdom Metazoa; phylum Chordata; class Cladistia; order Polypteriformes; family Polypteridae; genus Polypterus; species Polypterus senegalus. The sequence goes on along the minus strand of NC_053162.1, from coordinate 69,858,802 downwards.
ACACTCCAATACAGAAACCCAACATAGAATAGACTCTATATAACCGGGTCTAAGATCAATGCTGAAGTATGTCACACAGCAGAGAGACTGATATTTATTTACATGAGAATATCTGAAATCCCCTAATAGCAGAGATACTGAGCAAATAGAATAGTTCTCTTAGACAGATGACTATAATTATACTTCAGCACAAGGTATAGATATCACTACACCTCTTAAATCTGCTGCAATATACTGAAAACATGACATCTTTACAAGTGTAAAATGTAAAAATGTTAGTATGTGTATGCATGGCATACCATTCAAGAGTATTTGGATCCACAATAGTTTTAAAAGTTTGATTATTTTAAATGTTTCTTTATTTAGTTGATCATAGTGACAGACATAACATTATGTTGGTAACAGTCATATTCAAAAAAAGCCGTGATAATAGAATATAAACACTTGTTTTACTAGAGTGTTAGTAACTTGCGTAAAGTTTTCTTCCTAGCATCTTACAATATCTGTAGTTAAAAACTAAGTCCAAATAGGCTTGTGGCTCGGTAGCTTTCACACATGATAGAATCCAACTCAAGTGATGTAAAAAATGTTTTTTTTGCTCTATTTTTAACTGTTGGTGAATGGTTTATGGCTAACTGTTGTTCATATTTTGTAAACATAAAAACTACCTGACAAAATCTTAAAATCTATGTTTGACATATCAAAATTCCTGGTTACAACAGACTGTAATGGATAGCAGGTCATTGTGGCACTTTACAGATAAATTATAGAGTCAGAGAAATATATAATTATGAAAATCAGTAGGTTAGGTAGCCGTAGGTTTGTTTTCAGTGAAATATAAATACAGAGTAAAGAGACACACTTAGAGAGCTGCATTCCTCTTTCTTTCATTTCTAAATAAGTGACTTTTTACTTCCCTTCCTTAATTTTTTTCCCTTTTACGTTTATAATGATCACTTAAGTAATCTGGTACAACTTCAACCAGTAAGAGAACTGAATTGGTGTTGCAGAATTTTGTATACGGTGCAAGTGTGGCATGCTGACAGTCCCACTTGAGACTTCTCCAGCATTCTTGTAACTTGGGTTATTGAACAAGTTAAAGAGTAAAATAAACAAAATATACAAGTTAAAATAACCTCTCTCTCAAGGTTACTAATTTTAAATTCTGTAGTATTGAAGTTGTCCAAAATTTTTCTGTTTTAAGAAGGACAATCTTGAAAACTCACCAGTGCTTTGAAATTATATTTTGTGAAATTTCAGAAATGCATAAAAGAGCTGTTTTGCAGATATTTTACTGAAAACGAAACTTTCCTAACAAATATATATAGTATGAAGAGCAAGTGTACTAAATTTCAAAGTAATCGGCCAGTAGGACCAAGTTATTTCTGGTAGGCAAACAGACAGTCATGCAAACACACCTGAAGTATTATGCTTACAAAGGCACACATAAAAGCTATTGAACCATTAGTCTTTGTATAAAGTTTACTGCTCTCAGTCTCCAGTTTTGCTTTACATAACTAGGATCTGCTTACTTGTAATACATACAATTTAATTCCACTCACCTTTTAAAACGTTACTTAATGTCACCAGCCTGAATTTGTATGGCATTCACACAAAGCAGAAGACAAAAACCTTGCAAACCTCTTCAGCCTAGGTTGAACACTCTAAGAGGATAGCTTCCTCTTGGATGTCTCATGATAAACGGATAACAAGTTAATCCTGTTTCTTTTTCCTTATTCTAATAATCGGATTTAGTTAGAGGTAAAATCACCTATTGGTTTTGTACAAGTGTGTTGTAGATCACCTCTAGGCACTATAGATGATGGAGTTCAACTAAACTAGCAGTCAATGAAATGGTCAAATGGAATATACCACATCATTTTAGATAGTGAATGTAAAAGGGTTTGCTACACTAAATGCAAAGCAAATTTCCATCTGCTCCATCCTTCAAAGAGCTAGAAGCTTTCTTGTTAAAAGAATGGTGCAATATCTCACAACATCACAGTTTAGGATTTGGCTTATAAGATGAACAAATCAAATAACACCTGAAGTGTTTATCCTATAAGTCTATATATAATCTATGAGATACAATTCCAGGCATTCTATTAATTAAATTAAAAGTAATTCTGCCACATAAATGAACCATGTTTTAGTATTTTATTATTAATATACCAGGATATATTATATACTTTATATAAGGAGAAACCCTTGGTTATTTAACTATAAATCTGAAATCACTTTGTGCATAACTGTGTTAGAATTACCAAAACTCTTGCCCTTTGCAATATAGTTATAAACTTAGATAAAGCTGGCGCTGTGTCTAGGGTTGGAGTCCACCTTGTGCCATATGCTAACTTATACCAGTCCAAACAATCAATCTAAACTTCACATCTTTGAAATGTGGGAGAGAAATTGGGGTACCTGGAGAAAATTTGAGCTAGGCATGGGGAGAATGTGCACATTACAGTCTGAGAGTTTTCAGAGCAAAATTAGAAGCCATTATTGAAACAGCCTCTCTAAAAATCTAAATAATCAAAATACAGATATAAACCCTCACACAGAAATTACTATATGCCTTTGGATTATGTGAGAGAACTGGAGTCCACTTCAGGAAACTCACACATATGCAGTATAAGTAAAACATGCAGGTATGGAGCCCAAAGCTATGCATGCTATAGCAACATCAACCTTTGTGTTATGGTGGTTTCCAGGCAAAAGGTCAAATGCCTTTAATGCTAAAAAATTTAAAATTTTTTTTTTACTTTCCTTTTTCACTTTTTAAACTACAGTATGTATTGGAAAATTATACTGTTTTGTTCTGTTAAGACTAGTAAGCCTTTAAGTAAAAATGTCATTAGAAAGTAACAACATACATTAAAGAAATTATATATATAAATTATACATGTATATTGTATATATATATATATATATATATATATATATATATATATGTATATATATATATATATAAATACTAGGTGGCTTACCCTCTGCTTGCTTCACTTGCCAGCCCCCCTTGCCTGCACTACGTGCCAGCTACTTCACGTCTCTGCCGCTCGTGTTGTAAAAGAGGAGGGCTGAACGCACCCCAAGGAGACGTGATCGCTCCACCGAAACCCCCTCTTAAACGATGATACAATGGGAAACAAATAGAATTTTTTTTTTACCTCCTCTATGCTCAATCCTCTGCTAGATTGCTGCTGCTGCTGCCGTGCCGTGTGATCTGCATCTCGCACAGCGCTTGGAACATTTAAAAGACAATACAGCAGCTGTCTTTGTCATCTACTCTTTGTCTTTTATTTCCGGTCCCAGGCGGGGGTAAATCTGCTGCCACAATATCTCGTTTTGCTGGGTGTGAGTTCTTGATATTTTAGTTTAGAATTTAAAAATGGAATAAGAATCTTAAAATCTAACAACATCACATTAAAGTTTGATAAATTCTGAAAAGAATGATACCAAACGTATATATATATATATATATATATATATATATATATATATATATATATATAAGTTTTAAAATAAGCCTGATATAAAGCATGACAGAAAAATGGATTGGAATTTACCGCTGAGACATGTGGGGAAAATGTGTAATAATGCTCTCTCTTCTCCTTCCCCTCCTACAGAAAGGAAGATCAACACTAACGATCATAACGTCACTTCAGGGGTCAGAGCACCTGGAACCGCCTTTTCCTCACAGAATCTATCTTAAAAGGAAACAATGTCATTTTGAGCAGACAGATTGATTGAATGCATGATGTCTCAAATTTGTGCTATTACACGCATTTTATTTTATGCCTTTTTATGCATTTTCATTAGACAGGGTTTTCTTTCAGATGGCCCAGATCCTTTGTCTTGTGTTTTGTCTCATTACAATATATAAATGCAAAGTTGGCTGACATTCTATATATACTGTCTATATATACATATACACTCACCTAAAGGATTATTAGGAACACCATACTAATATGGTGTTTGACCCCCTTTCGCCTTCAGAACTGCCTTAATTCTACGTGGCATTGATTCAACAAGGTGCTGAAAGCATTCTTTAGAAATGTTGGCCCATATTGATAGGATAGCATCTTGCAGTTGATGGAGATTTGTGGGATGCACATCCAGGGCACGAAGCTCCCATTCCACCACATCCCAAAGATGCTCTATTGGGTTGAGATCTGGTGACTGTGGGGGCCATTTTAGTACAGTGAACTCATTGTCATGTTCAAGAAACCAATTTGAAATGATTTGAGCTTTGTGACATGGTGCATTATCCTGCTTGAAGTAGCCATCAGAGGATGGGTACATGGTGGTCATGAAGGGATGGACATGGTCAGAAACAATGCTCAGGTAGCCTGTGGCATTTAAACAATGCCCAATTGGCACTAAGGGGTCTAAAGTGTGCCAAGAAAACATCCCCCACACCATTACACCACCACCACCAGCCTGCACAGTGGTAACAAGGCATGATGGATCCATGTTCTCATTCTGTTTACGCCAAATTCTGACTCTACCATTTGAATGTCTCAACAGAAATCGAGACTCATCAGACCAGGCAACATTTTTCCAGTCTTCAACTGTCCAATTTTGGTGAGCTTGTGCAAATTGGAGCCTCTTTTTCCTATTTGTAGTGGAGATGAGTGGTACCCGGTGGGGTCTTCTGCTGTTGTAGCCCATCCGCCTCAAGGTTGTGCGTGTTGTGGCTTCACAAATGCTTTGCTGCATACCTCGGTTGTAACGAGTGGTTATTTCAGTCAAAGTTGCTCTTCTATCAGCTTGAATCAGTCGGCCCATTCTCCTCTGACCTCTAGCATCAACAAGGCATTTTCGCCCACAGGACTGCCGCATACTGGATGTTTTTCCCTTTTCACACCATTCTTTGTAAACCCTAGAAATGGTTGTGCGTGAAAATCCCAGTAACTGAGCAGATTGTGAAATACTCAGACCGGCCCGTCTGGCACCAACATCCATGCCACGCTCAAAATTGCTTAAATCACCTCTCTTTCCCATTCTGACATTCAGTTTGGAGTTCAGGAGATTGTCTTGACCAGGACCACACTCCTAAATGCATTGAAGCAACTGCCATGTGATTGGTTGATTAGATAATTGCATTAATGAGAAATTGAACAGGTGTTCCTAATAATCCTTTAGGTGAGTGTATATATATATATCCTTGATCCTTGGGTTATGACGTCTCGACATATGACATTTCAAGTTTACAATGCTCACTCCCATAAAAACTTTAAAAAATCGAAACATGAGTGTTTCAGTTATACTGTTAGCGTCATACTTACAGATTACGTAGGCAAACTAGTTTGGTTGCGTGTGGCAGAAGAATATGCGGTAATGGAGCGTATGAGTGAGGGAGTTGGCAAACTGGTTTGGTTTGGTTGCATGTTGTGAAAGTACGTGGTGTATGAGTGAGGGAGTTGGCAAACTAGTGTGGTTGCGTGTAGCGGAAGTACGTGGTGTTTGAGTGAGGGAGTTGACAAACTAGTTTGGTTGCACGCTGCACAAGTGTGTTGCTTTGTTTTGCGACTTTTTGGCCCTTATCATGGCTCTTAAATGAAAGTGAGTCTTCAGATGGTAGTGCTTTGAAGAAGAGGAAAGCCACCACGATGGAAGTGAAATTAGACATTGTAAAGAGATCAGAAGGCATAAAGGTAAGAGATTTTTGTACACTTTTTTTTGCCATTTTTTCTGTTACTACAATACAGTGTATAGTACAGTATATTTATGTCCTTTTCCTTTTTCTGTGGCTTAGTTGTGTTTTTATGATCTAGATTGTGATTTTACGAATGTGTTAGGATAGGTAAGTGACTTAGGCTAGAATGTGTTTTGACTTACACCAAAATTCGGGTTACATCACTGTTGTGGGAACGGAACTGTGTTGTAACTCGAGGACCCCCTGTATATACAGTATATATATATATATATATAAACTGCTCAAAAAAATTAAAGGAACACTTTGAAAACACATCAGATCTCAATGGGAAAAAGAAATCCTCCTGGATATCTATACTGATATAGACTGGGTAATGTGTTAGGAACGAAAGGATGCCACATCGTTTGATGGAAATGAAAATGATCAACCTACAGAGCCCTGAATTCAAAGACGCCCAAAAATCAGAGTGAAAAAATGATGTGGCAGGCTAGTCCATTTTGCCAAAATTTAATTGCAGCAACTCAAAATTGTATGCAGCACTTTGTATGGCCCCTGTGTTCTTGTATACATGCCTGACAACATCGGTGTATGCTTCTAATGAGATGACGGATGGTGTTGTGGGGATCTCCTCCCAGATCTGGACCAGGGCATCACTGAGCTCCTGGACAGTCTGAGGTGCAACCTGGTGGCATTGGATGGACCAAAACATAATGTCCCAGAGGTGTTCTATTGGATTTAGGTCAGGAAAGTGTGGTGGCCAGTCAATGGTATCAATTCCTTCATCCTCCAGGAACTGCCTGCATACTCTAACCACATGAGGCCAGGAATTGTCGTGCACCAGGAGCCACTGTACCAGCATAGGGTCTGACAATGGGTCCAAGGATTTCATCCTGATACCTAATGGCAGCCAAGGTGCCTTTGTCAAGCCTGTAGCGGTCTGTGTGACCCTCCATGGATATGCCTCCCCAGACAATCATTACCCACCACCAAACTGCTCATGCTGAATGATGTTACAGGCAGCATAATGTTCTCCATGGCTTCTCCAGACCCTTTCACTTCTGTCACGTGCTCAGGGTGAACCTGCTCTCATCTGTAAAAAGCACAGGGCACCAGTGGTGCATCTGCCAATTCTGGTATTCTATGGTGAATGCCAATCGAGCTGCATGCTGCTGGGCAGTGAGCTCAGGGCCCATTAGAGGACATGGGGCCCTTGGGTCACCCTCATGAAGTCTTTCTGGTTGTTTGGTCAGAGACATTCACACCAGTGGCCTGCTGGAGGTCATTTTGTAGGGCTCTGGCAGTTCTCATCCTGTTCCTCCTTGCCCAAAGGAGCAGATACTGGTCCTGCTGATGGGTTATGGACCTTCTATGGCCCTCTCCAGCTCTCCTAGAGTAACTGCTTGTCTCCTCGAATCTCCTCCATGCCCTTGAGACTGTGCAGGGAGACACAGCAAACCTTCTGGCAATGACACGTATTGATGTGCCATCCTGAAGAAGTTGGACTACCTGTGCAACCTCTGTAGGGTCCAGGTATCGCCTCATGCTACCAGTAGTGACACTGACTGTAGCCAAATGCAAAACTAGTGAAGAAACAGTCAGAAAAGATGAGGAGGGAAAAATGTCAGTGGCCTCCACCTGTTAAACCATTCCTGTTTTGGGGGTCATCTCATTGTTGCCCCTCTAGTGCATCAGTTGTTAATTTCATTAACACCACAGCAGCTGAAACTGATTAACAACCCCCTCTGCTACTTAACTGACCAGATTAATATCCCATAAGTTTCATTGACTTTATGCTATACTCTGATTAAAAAGTGTTCCTTTAATTCTTTTGAGCAGTATATATACTGTATATATATATATACACAGTGCCCCAAAAATGTATGTACATTTTGAATGGTTATAAATTTTCAGCAGAATGGTTAGCAGTTAAGACACATCTAATAACTTAATATGATTCTACATTTGTCTTCTTTAATTTGAATGCTAAAACTTAGATGTTGTGGCAGACGACTGGCAGCTCACCACGGCAGGAACGCCCCTGTGATGGAAGGATGGGGAAAGGCAGCTTTACCCGGTCACTGCCTCCCCCAAAACGCTAGATGGCAGCTTCCTTGGGATTTGACGGTGCCCCGGATTTCTGTAGGGCATCCTGGAACCTGAAATTCAGTTGCGCAGCCCTGTTGGGTGCCATGGGTGCTGCCAGGGGGAGCTGTAAAGGAACATAGAGACTCATGCCATATTTATAGCCCGGAAGTACTCCCAGGTCACGAGGGGAGTCCTGAAGTACTTCCGGGCTGAAGAAAAATCCAATTCTCCATCTGACCCGGAAGTGCTAGCAAGCCACGTGAGTGGAAGAACAGGAGCACTTCTGGGTTAAAGACTATATAAAGGACTGGTGGAGACCCCGCACGCTTGCTGGTAGGTGGAGAAGAGATTATTGTGTTTAGTGCTTGATTATTGTGTTTATAGTGGTGGAGGTGCTTTGGAGCACTGGAAAGAAGGAAGAAGAAAAATAAAACAACTTCTTGGTGATTTAACCTGTGTTCAGAGCATCTGTCTGTTGGGTAAAAGAGGGGCAACAGTGCCACCTAGCGTCCACTCACTTACATTATATCTTAATAAATATTTTATTTAAAATCATTCAAAGTGTATACAATTTTTGAGACACCCTTTAGATATATATAATGAAAAGTTGACTGACACACTTACTCACTCATCAACAAAAACACAATTTACCATTTAGCTAAAAAGTTGAAATTTGTCAGAATGGTACATCTAAGGCAGTAGATACTCACTAAGAAAGGACACTTTCATAAATCAGTATTTATGGGTAAACACCCACAATAGAAAAACTAAATACTCTAAAACCTCAAAAATGCCTTGACAGATTTTTGCTTGTTGCATGCCATATGATTTGCTTCCACTCACAAAGAGCTTTCTGCTGCAAAAAATTAAAAAAATTTGATACTTTTCTTTAATTGCACCATACCAATGAGACTGCAAAAATTATTAATTAATAAACAGGTACAATATCTTGATAAAGGTAAATCTAAGACCAACATAGTGAAAACTCATCCGAGTTGCCGCATGCTGCATCCGAGTGGCAGCCTTTCCAGCAGCTCCGTATATGACTTTATCTTTTTACCTTTTTACCTCTATTTTTCTCTATTTAACTGATCACTTCTACCACTTTCTTTTATGTGGAGTTGCTCCCTGGACACTTTTTACTATTTTTTTTACTACTTGACATAGATTTTTACACTCCAAGAATCGCCTATTCAAGTAGTCAGCTTAAAGCACTAAGAAGAAATGCTTATGCTGGTGTGGTTCCTTATTTACCTGACGAGGTAAGAAGACGATATCGGGCAGCCAGCCGGCAAAGATAAAAGATAAGATTAAATCAAGACAACTTGAGAGAAAATGGCGTTATAAACCGTCGGTGCCTTCTGTGATCCTGGGAAATGTGAACTCACTACCAAATAAGATCGACGAACTGGCTGTGCTGGTGAAAAATGTCAGAACCTACAGAGAATGCAGCTTGCTGTGTTTTAGTGAAACGTGGCTAACGTACCATCCCAGATGCTAACGTGGAGCTACCGGGTTTAGCACAGTTTGAGCGGACAGAGACACAAGTACCTCCAGAAAGAAGAAAGGAGGAGGACTCACTCTCTATGTCAATACAAAGTGGTGCAACTCAGGACATGTAAACGTTAAAATCTCCAATTGCTGCAGGGACATCGAACTGTTGGCCGTAAGTCTGCCCTATTACTTGCCCAGAGAGTTTGGACACGTGATTGTTGTTATTGTTTACATCCCCTCAAGCGAGCGAGATGGCGAGTGACATCATCCATTCCGCAGTTGCTAAGTTACAAACGCAGCACCCTGAGGCACTTGTGCTAATCGCTGGAGACTTTAACCATGTAACGCTGGACAAAACATTACCTGCCTTCTCCCAGTATGTGGATTGTAACACTCGGGAAACAGGACTATCGACCTACTGTATGCAAGCGTTAAAGACACATACAGGCCACCCACTGCCTGTGCTTGGGAAAGCAGATCATAACCTGGTTCTGCTTCTGCCTCACTACAAACCAAGAGTGAGGGAACTACCTACAACTACACGCTCATTCAGGAAGTGGTCCCCTGAGGCAGAGCAGGCTCTGAGAGACTGCTTTGGAACTACAGACTGGGATATATTGCTTGGGTCACATAGTGAGAACATTGAAGAGGCTGTTGAATGCACAACTGATTACATCAACTTCTGTATGGACATTGTAGTTCCAGTAAGAACAGTACTGCTATGCTAACAACAAGCCATGGGTTACAAGTGACATCAAGGGCCTTTTGAACCAGAAGAAAAGGGCTTTTAAAGGTGGTGATCAGCATGAGCTCAAGCGCGTGCAGAAGGAACTCGAGTCCAGCTCAGGGCGAAAGAGCAGTACAGGAGAAAGCTGGAGCGGAAGTTGCAGAACAACAGCATGAAGGAAGTGTGGGATGGGATGAAGATTATCACTGGCTGCAGCTCGGCGGGTGCCGCCATCAGACAGACGTGGAGAGAGCAAACCAAATGAACAACTTCTTTAATAGGTTTGATCACTAACCCACTCTCACCTCGAGTACTGCATCCTCCAACCATCCTTCTGCTGATACCAGCATAGGTGAGACATCCCCACCCACAATTACAGCAGCCCATGTGAGCAGAGAGCTGAAAAGACTTTGTGCCAGCAAAGCAGCGGTCCAGATGGTGTATCGCCACGACTGCTGAAGGCCTGTGCGTTGGAACTGGGGAGTCCTCTACAGCGCATCTTCAACCTGAGCCTGGAACAGGGAGAGTCCCAAGGCTTTGGAAAACATCTTGTATCACCCTGTCCCAAAGGTATCACGTCCTAGTGAGCTGAATGACTTCCGGCCTGTTGCTCTGGCGTCACATCTGATGAAGACCATGGAGCGGCTGCTGCTTCACCACCTGAGGCCACAGGTCCGCCACGCCCTCGACCCTCTGCAGTTCGCATACCAGGAGAAGGTGGGAGCGGAGGATGCCATCATCTATATGCTACACGATCCCTCTCCCACCTGGACAGAGGCAGTGGTGCTGTAAGAATTATGTTTTGGACTTCTCTAGCGCCTTCAACACCATCCAACCTCTGCTCCTTAGAGACAAGCTGACTGAGATGGGAGTAGACTCACACCTGGTGGCATGGATTGTGGACTATCTTACAGACAGACCTCAATATGTGCGTCTTGGGAACTGCAGGTCTGACATTGTGTTCAGCAATACAGGGGCGCCGCAGGGGACTGTACTTTCTCCGTCCTGTTCAATCTATATACATCAGGCTTCCAATATGACTCGAGTCCTGCCACGTGCAAAAGTTCGCTGATGACACTGCTATTGTGGGCTGCATCAGGAGTGGGCAGGAGGAGGAGTACAGAAAGTTAATCAAAGACTTTGTTAAATGGTGCGACTCAAACCACTTACACCTTAACACCAGCAAGACCAAGGAGCTGGTGGTGGATTTTAGGAGGCCCAGGCCCCTCATGGACCCTGTGATCATCAGAGGTGACTGTGTGCAGAGGGTGCAGACCTATAAATATCTGGGAGTGCAGCTGGATGACAAATTGGACTGGACTGCCAATACTGATGCTCTATGTAAGAAAGGTCAGAGCAGACTATACTTTCTGAGAAGGTTGGCATCCTTCAACATCTGCAGTAAGATGCTGCAGATGTTCTACCAGACGGTTGTGGCGAGTGCCCTCTTCTACGGTGGTGTGCTGGGGTGGCAGCATAAAGATGAAAGACGCCTCACGCCTGGACAAACTTGTTAAGAAGGCAGGCTCTATTGTAGGAGTAAAGTTGGACAGTTTAACATCTGTGGCAGAGGACGGGCATTAAGCAAACTCCTGTCAATCATGAATAATCCACTGCATCCACTGAACAGTGTCATCTCCAGGCAGAGGAGTAGCTTCAGTGACAGACTTTTGTCACTGTCCTGCTCCACTGACAGACTGAGGAGATCGTTCCTCCCCACACTATGCGACTCTTCAATTCCACCGGGAGTAAATGCTAACTTTTTATTTTATTTTTTCATTTTTATTACTATTTAATTTAATATTGTTTCTTTGTATCAGTATACTGCTGCTGGATTATGTGAATTTCCCCTTGGGATTAATAAAGTATCTATCTATCTATCTATCTATCTATCTATCTATCTATCTATCTATCTATCTATCTATCTATCTATCTATCTATCTATCTATCTATCTATCTATCTATCTATCTATCTATCTATCTATCTATCTAAAAGGTAGACAGACATTCAAAGAGTTCACACAAGCACAAATCCACCATCCATACAACATTTTTTCTGTCCCTTTTATTGAGTTCAGGATTGTAAAGACATTCTTAAGTGTCCTTAATGGAATGCTAGTCCATTACAGTGCAGACACCCACTACCACCCATCCAACACCAGTTTAAAGTCATCTTGTAACCTGAATGAATAAAAGGAAATGATGAAGGAAAACCCACACAGACTGGGGAGAATATGGAAACTCCACACTGGCTTTATCTAACCTTCTATTTGAAACCAAGATGCTGGAGCTTTAAGGCAGAAGTACTAACCACCAGAAAGTAATTAAAATTTCAAAGTCAATGAACATGCTCGGAAAACATTTACATAGAAACTGCTTCAAATTTCAGTGTTAACTTTGTTTTTAATTAAAATGTACACAAATAGCTCTTTCCAGTAAATAAATATGTAATTAAGAATATAAAGTATACTCTTACGGTCTATACTGTGTTTGCTCTTCTGATTCTTCATCCTCATATTGATCACAGGACATTTCAAACCTGTTAAGTCAATATGTTTAGAGTGTTATCATTAGTGCAGACTCAATGAAATTGTAATTATGCAAATCAGGTTTTAAATCTCTCACTACTGTTAAATAACTTCAATTATGAGCATTTTCCTATTATAAGTCATCTTTAAGTAGGTACACCTGCAAACAACCCATCATTTTATCTAGTATTCATCAAGATAAAAATAGTCAGTAATTAATTGTCATTCACATATTGGAAACTACTTACTACCTGGGAGTGTACATTTTTAATGGTAAATGTGCCCATAAAGCTACATTGGTACAATTCCACTTTGCAGTTACAATTGTGATTGTATGCAAACAGGAAACTATATGTTTTATGCTAAATGTTGCTAATAAAGGACCACATTCTTAAGAGGTCCTGACTGCAAGTGTCCTTAACCAATTTTTAAATGTGACTCAAAATTAGGCAAGTTTTTACCATCTGTGGCTTCATAATGGTGCTCTTACCCTGACTTTGACCACCATTCAAAATGCAAATAGGCTGTTAAGTTGTATAGTGCCTCTGAGGTGTGCTATTATTATTATGCTGTCCAATACACAGTTTTGGTTTGCATATGAGGGGCAGTCAAAATGTTCCCAGAATTGTGATATAGCAAGAGAGTGAGAGATCAGATTATTGTAGAGGGGAGCGCAGTATTCCTGTAGACCAGTTACAACAGGTCTGGATTGGTTTCAGCTTGTAGTATTGTTTTAATTACTGTTTGAGTTAGACGTGTGCATAGTCATTCAGTGCAATGTCGCAGTTCGAACAACGTACTAAAAAGTCCTGAGAAGAACGCTTAGGCTGATTTCAGGACCATGGGGAGCATGGAGAAAACACTGAAAGAGCTGAAGCTTTTTAGTTTAAGGAAATAAAAATTAAGGGGTTAGATATAAATAAAACATATTATAATTATTATTATTATTATTTTTGAAGTTTTTTAAATTATGAAGGGTTATTTTAATACAAGTTCTTTAACCATAACATGACACACAGATGTAAATACAGATTTCTCACCAACATTAGAAAGTTTTTCTTCACAGAGAAAAACCATAGACACATGGAATAAGTGACCAAGTAGTGCGTCAGAAGGTAGATCTTTGAGGACTTGTCATTTTGCAGAAATTAGATGACGAGGGATTGATGAGCTTTTTTGGGCTGAAAGGCCTTTTTTTATCTAAATTGTTCTAATGCCATTCATTCTGGCTTCTGCCTGTTTTTGCTAAACAATATCAATTCCTTCTAATCACTGCCCATTGGTTATGTTCTTCCAGCAATAAGGAAACCAGCATGTCACAAGGACAAAGGAGAAAAGAATGAGGAGATGCCTAAACCAAAGAAAGTTCTCCAAACTAAACCTTTAGCCAAAAAACAACCCTAAAAAGTCTTACAATAAGTGAGGTAAATGGAGCAAAAACAACCAGACAACCTTTTAGCATGTATTCACAGTCTTGGATGCCGGCTTTAAAAGTGTCAGAGATGTGACTTGGGGAACCACATCCCTTCAGCAACACACCATAGTGTCATAGTAACTGTGCCACAAAATGATGGCAAACATGAAAAAAGCCATGCAGAACATTACATTAGTAAAGCGTTACCTTTATAAAAAACAAAAAGAGCTAATAATATATTCTGAAGTTTGCAATATGTAGCTTTAGTGCCATTTCACACTTTTTTTTAGTGTTCTCACAGGGAAGAACAGAACTTTTTAATCATTTGCCACTCTTTCTTTATTTCTATATATTTGTGATTTTAATTTTCAGTTTTTGCCTTGAAATGTTTTAATGTTTATATCCACTTTGTGCTTTGGCCCTCTTGGCTAATTTTAGACAAGAGTTTCATCAGCTGTTTGTCTTACTGCTCACTCTTAGTTGTATTTTTGAACTTTATTCTGACAATGCTTTGTATTCTGTATGTTTAATTCCAATGATGCTGAAATACCCTGATTCTGCAAGTGCCCTGTGTCTCTTTACTCTTACACAAGGCTGTACTGTCAGGTAATGGCTTATTACTGTTATTTTTGTTGTTGTAAAACAAACTTTTATTATTTATGTTACATCTTATTGATACAATTTTGTTTAGGGGTTTCCTGAGAAATACATTCACTTTGTGAAATTTAGAGACGTACAGATAATCATGTCCATAAAATTCATTCAATCAGGTCTGAAGTGCTCCTTAGGTTGAAAATATTTACATCATATCAACAGACTTACTCAGAAGAGATTAGATCATCATCATCAGGCGCTGGTGGGAAACTTGAAAGAAACAAAACAAAAAATATTTTAGCATCCTTGAATTCTTTAAAGATACAAAATGAAGAAATTAAAGTTTTAACCTCTTCAATAATGGCATTTTTTCCTTGCATGTATTATAGCAGAGCATTTTATTAACATTTAGACAGTACATCATCTCAAAGCATGGCATATATAACTAAAACTTAAACAAGTTTACTAGCCACTTAATGAGCCAGGAGGCCCGGGACTTCCTGGCCATGTTTAACTGTAAGTGGTAAATATATATATTTTTTTTACTTTTTTTATCTAAAGATATTCTATTGTTTCCAGAGATTTGAATTAGCTGCCTCATGTTTAATTAACTCAGGTAACATGAGTGAATATATCACATCATAGCAATCAGTTTTTACCATTATAAAAGCAGACCTGGAAGCACTGTAACATGCTCTTCTGATGATTTTTTGGATCCACAGACTCTTGTCATTTTGCTTGTTTTATTTCTGCGTAGTGGTGCTGGGAACTGGTTAGGAGCTAGTTACCTTAGGCAGATACTCCAACCACACAGTGTCAGCAGAATAAAGCAACTCCTTATCAGCTTTAGTTGTAGCTACTTTTTATTCAAGCTTCTTGAGTTGAGTAAGCAATTTTTAAGTACCCAATTTTGCAAGTACACAATTAGTACACAAAATATATACATATATTTTTATATTCATGATACTACTAAATATTAGTGACTGGTTTTCTATTAAGCAGCTTGATTCCTCTATCTATTTCCTCAACCCACATACCCAAGTGCAAGATCAGGGAGCAGCTAAAGCCATCTCTTGAAGTGCTGAGATATAAAATGATCAAAATAACTAAATACATAAATGTATGCATATAATTTCCCTTAGGTATTGCACATAAGAATGAATAAGATGAAAAAGAGTCACACTTACTAATCATATTCTAAGGCTTCAGTTGCAGATTTCAGATCCTGTCTGTAATATAAAGAGCATACCAGATGTTTAAGATAGGAAGAGAATACTTTTCAGAAAAGTACCTATACTATAGTTTATTTAATAGATGTTAAAAAAAAATCTGTTTTGTTAGTAGAATCTGGCGGGATATACTTTAAAAGAAAACCTGGAAAGACATCATCTTCACCTAAATGGACAAGTGGTATTTATACAAGAAGTACATCCTTTCATTTATCTATTAATTTTTATACTCATCATTCATTTCGAGAACTGCTTATCTAGTTCAGGATCAAGAAGAAAAAGTCAAGTGAGAAACCTATTGAACATCCTGGACATGCACAACTCAAATTAAAATAATTCAGTGCTTGAGAGAAATCAAGACCTAATGTAAAAATGCATTAAAACACAGGGAGAACATTCAAACACAACATACAAGGCATCTCAATCCAGGGCCCATGCCCATTTTCATAAGTGCAAGAATGGTGGAAGTGCAGGTGTATCCTGTAAGCTGACTTGATGTCCCCAGGTTGAATTTTATTGACTTTCCTAAAGTATATGGGTTAAGCTAGGCAAGTGGGTGTGTGGGTTAATGTAAAACAAAATCACTTCATAATGAATCAAGTAAGGAAAGTAAAAAAAAAAAGTTTCACAGTCAAACATTTACTTATGAAACTCTTGTTAACTGTTGTTAAATGAAGCAACAGTCCTTGAGAGGAAGTAGCAATATCTTTTTGAAAATACATGGAGACCTTCATTTTATGTTTCTTTATGAAGTGTGTCAATAATTCATTGTCTTTTTTTAGTATTGAAAGAATTATAAAAATGCCCCATTAAGCTAAATACCTAACCAAGTGAGTACCTATATTAGAAAAATAATCAGCGACTAGCCGGACTGAAGTACTAGTGTGAAATTAACTGTGTACCTCAAAATTCAAAAACAGTATTTCACTTGTGCCTCTTTTATTTTTGTTGATAGCTCATAAGGATTTGGATTTCAGAGAATTTACAGCAAGACAACATAAACAGACTTACTTCTCAGCATTCGCCTTTAGGAACTGCTCATTTGTCAGATACCACATGTCTGTTTGGGTTTCAGCATCTTCCAGTTCAATGTAGGGCACTTGCATTTCATGTACAATCATCAGGATCTGATTGTTTTCTTCTTGGATCTCATGAGTTGGTGTTGATTCCATTGGCATGGTTAGCTTTTTCTCAGTTTTTTCTTGTATTTCCAATAGCTTCACTTCATCTTCTTGAAGAGTTGTTTCTATGATGGCTTGCTCTGCGCAGATATTTAGCTTTTCAGTTTGTTCCTGTAATTTTGGTAGCTTGCGTTGTTCATTTTCCAGGTCAGATTCCATCTCCTCCAGAATCAGATCGTCAACCTCAGGAAGAATGGAGACTACAAAAATACAGAGACATGATCTCAGATCACTAACACTAAAACAAGTACAATTTACAGTAGTTTGCAGTTGTGAAGAATCATGACTCTTAAATTATGAGTATTTGACGGAAGTATATGTGTTGCAAGTGTTTTAGATGTTTGTCCCACATATAGCGCTGGAAATGCATTGCTTGGAATGCTGTAAACTGTGTTTTTTGTTTCTGTGATCAGTTTTTTGCTTTTGGCATTGAAAAGCACAGACTGTAAAGTGTTGACTGGTTTATGAGCTTGATCCATGATCTGGAAGGGATGTGTGCTGTACTTTCTGACACACCACAATGATAAGGGAGGATGTAGTAAATGCGGTGGGGAACCAAGTAGGAGTCAACTCTTTGCTGAGGTCTGGGGCATCTCCTATACAGGCATTGTTTAACAAACGACTTGGGGTAGCCATTAGATTTGAACAGATGAAAAAGATATCTTTCATTCTTTTTTGTGTCCTTTGTGTTACAATAGGAGTTAATCCTTTTGATCAAATCCTAACACAACTCCATTTATACAATGAAGGGTGGTTGTTGGAAAAGTGTAGCATTTTGTCAGCAAAACATTCCTTGAGATAAATATTTGTAATTAAACCGCTGTGATTACCTCTTTCAATGGAAACGTTAAGGAAATTGATGTGTCCGTTCATTTCTTTTTCCATCATGAATTGGATTACGGGGAATACTGAGTTGATGTGGCTGTAGAATTCATTCAGCTGGTTACTTTTTGTCATGTCGAATGTTTCATTGATGTAGCATATCCAGGGTTTAAGTATGAACTGAGTGAGAGCTGCACTTTCCAATCGTTGCATAACCAGTTCAGGTAAGAGTCCTGATAATGGAGATCCCATTGGCATGCCATCTTTCTGTCTATATTTTCCATTATAATGGAAGTGGGTTTTTTGGCTTCATTTGTGCCATTATGGTGGGGTCATTGTTTTGTTTATCAGTAAAGTCTCTGTGGCCAGATGAATTGGGATCGTAGTATATAACAACACAGCATCAAAAGAGACCACGATCTCATAATCAGAAATTAATATACTGTATTAATCCACCACCACCACTTTACACCATTTTATGACCAACACCTTCCAAACCCCACCTTATTAATACATCACCCCCTCTTACAAGCCAACCACCCTTCACTTGCTATATATTGCCTTTGATTCCTGTATGCCTAATCATTTTTCTCTGATGATGACACCTGGTAGGTTGTTGAAAGCTTAGGAAAAAAAAAATTTTTAAGATACATGACTCACTTTCTCCCTTTGTTGATCTCTAACTACAAATATATATACATACATTGTATATATCTACCCTATATATATAAAATCCTAAGACTAAAAGTGCAATGATTTTATATGACATTTTTATGTCACTTTTTTGTGACACTTTAAATTGGGCTTATTTTAAAACCTACATATATATGTTTGGTATCATTCTTTTCAGTATTTATCGAACTTTAATGTGATGCTGTTAGATTTTAGATTTAGTGAGATTCTTATTCCATTTTTAAATTATAAACTGAAATATCAAGAACTCACATCCCACGAGACGAGACTTTGTGCCAACAAATTTAACCACGCCCGGGGCCGGAAATAAACGACAAAGAGTAGATGACAAAGACATCAAGATGCAAATCATGCAGCATGGCAGCAGCAGCAAACCAGCAGCTGATCGAGAAAAGAGGAGGTAAAAAAAAAATGTATTTGTTTCCCTTTGTATCACCGTTTAAGAGGGGGTTTCGGAGGAGCGACTGCGTCTCCTTGGGGTGCATTTAGCCCCCCTCTTCACAATGCAAGCGGCTGGCGCATAGCACAGGCAAGGGGGGGTTGGCGAGTGAAGCGAGCAGGGGGTAAGCTCCCTAATATATATATATTTGGATTGAAGCACTGGGTAGTGAGTGTCTTGCTCAATGTCAGTGTCAGGGACTAAAACAGTGATGTTTAGTTTACAACCCTTCATTTTTCATAACATATAAAGCTCACACTGACTACACAGTGAGTGCAATAAAACAAATTCTCTTTCAGCATCACTGTTCATTATAGAATAGTCAGGTAAATGTCAAAACATTTCATTTTCTAAAGACAAAATCTCCAGCTTTATATTGTTGTTCTGAATAACAACGTTATAACACTACAAAATATAAATTACCATGACAAAATGGTGACTTTAGGAAGGGCATCTATCCATTTTATCTACTTGATTATTACATTAGAGGGTCATGTCCAGAGCCTAAAACTAGGAGTTGTTCCACTCCATCATTGAGCACGTGTGAATTCACTCACACTTACGCATACTGGACCAGCGCTGGGTTTTCCGTTTACCTGGTATGCATTTCTTTGAGATGAGGGAAAATCAAATTTCCAGAGAAAATCAGAGAATATGAAGACATTACACAGGCAGTGAACAGAGCAGGATTCTAACACAACTCTTGGAGCTGTAAGACCGTTTTACTGATCCCATTCCACCATGTTTTCTGTTTGAAGAGTCCTGTCATTATTAAGGTTGCAGTTAAGAATACGGCAGCATTTGCATAATAGTTTCTAATGAGTGTCTGATAGATCTTGAAAAATCATTATGTCAATTGGTCAACGGATAGAATGATCCAATTCAGTAATTAGATTTTTCACTGCAAGACATACGTAGATATAACAAAGGTAATATAAATTGCTTCATACATGGATGCACATTACACTTTCATCTTCTGAATATGCTTATTCCAGTTAAGGGTCTTGTTGGATTTGGGTCTAATATGACAGTACTGAGCCAAGCCAGGGACACTTGTGGACACACATGATGAGCTTTTGACAGCTCAGCATCTCACTCCATGAATTTTGATTAAGTAGATTATTCTTTCTAGTGTTGTCCCTCAGTGCACCTTAGCATTTCCAATGTCATTGCTGAAGTAAAGAATTTTAACTGTGGATAGTAGACCACATATTTTTGGGCCCTGAGTTTTTCTCTTGATATAAACAGAGTAGAAGAGAGAGACCACCTCTGGTTAAGAAAAGTGCTATTATATGTAGTAGTAAGTATGCATATACCAAACCATTTGGTCTTCAGTTAAAATCCTGGCCCCATCTTTGCACAAGAGTTAATCAAAAAGTAAAGGCAATTTGAAAACTACATGGTGCCTGCAACGGATTGAAGCTGATTCAATACAACACAGTTGTGATGGCTTATGGGTAGTTCGAACACACACAGTGCAGAGCTCTGATTTAAGTCTGGGTGAAGTGAAGGTCAAATTAAGATGGACATTCTGCCATAGGATTCCACCCTTGTTGAACAACATGCCATAGTGAGATTTCTTTAAGCAGAGGGAGTGAAATCTGTCAAAATTTACTGAAGGATGTTGGCTTGGGCAGATCAGTAAGCTGTTTAGGTGCCCATCTTGCACAAACTTTACGGTACCCCAAGTCTTCATGCACTATGACATGTGCAGATCCATAGCTGATAGCCAAATTAGCAGCAACAGTGGACAAAGTAATCCGTTGGTCTTCTCTGATGAAGGCATTTGCCATGTCAACATGGGCTTGTGCGAGTGCTTCATTGGTCAGCTTTTGTCCATTGAGGTTACAGTATAATTTTCAAATTGCCTTTAATTTTTGATTTACCCTCACAGAATCCACACATTTTTGCCAAGTCTGTGAGGATATTTATTCAGGTTTTTAAGTTTTCTACTCCTATGCAGAGGATAGGCTCACTGTAAATTTGTGCAAATAACACCATGCTAGTTTTTGAGCTGAAATTTGAACACTTACTATTCACAAAGCCACAGTGCCACATAAAAAATCATCATGGAAATAAATGTTTTTTTTGTAAATATATGTCTGTTAAGACAAGAAGCGATTTGCAACAGACTCTCTAGGTTTACAGCTTTATGTTTTCCATCCATCCATTATCCAACCCACTATATCCTAACTACAGGGTCACTGGGGTCTGCTGGATCCAATGCTTTATGTTTTCTTTTATTTATAAGGAGAGCTCTAGAGCCATGGATTCAATTCCTGAACACTATCTGTGTGGTGTTTGCATGTTCTTCTTCTCTGGGTACTCCAGATTACCACATTCCAATAATGTGTATGTTAGATTTGTTGTAAATTTTATATTAGTTGGGTATGAGTGTGGGGATGTGAATGAGTGTGCCCTGTAATTGACTTGAATCAACATGGGGATGATTCCTTATGTGCACCTAATTCTCCAAAAATAGACACTGGCTCACTGTAACTCTAATATTCATATCCAGAATAGATGGACTGACAGATACAGTAGAGGGTTTGAAAACAAACCGCCAATTTGTTTACACAGCTAATTAGACATTTGTATAGTTACAGAGGAAAAAGGAAACTCTTATAATCTGAAAACTTTGTAGCAGTTATTACGATTATTTCTCAAAGATATGGTTGTGAATTACTTTACTAAATGTTCAGGACTGTTTAAAATTATGCATAAGGAGAGAATGCAATAGTGCCAAGGGGATCCTCTGCCATCATTGATTTGAAAGACCCACTGAGCCCTTTGTTTGCAGAAACAGGTACAGTACAAAACATTCGGAATGAAGCAGATGTGTGAATACAGCAGTGCCAATTACTCTGGAAGTATGTGTTGTATGTTAGACGTAGCAGGGTGTAAAGGGAAACACAACTGAAAACATATAACTCCACACACTATTAAAAAATAGGAGACAACAACTGGGACATGTCTGATAAAGAGAGTCTGTTATCTTAAACAACAAAGTGGACATTTGTGAGCAAAGCTTTTAGGGCAAAAAAAGTGATAGTTGTCTGAAGATTTTATAGTCTGTGCTGGAGTGGCTCCCCATCCTGTACTGGTGTAAGGAAAAATTCTGATTTCTCACAAGCCTGACTATATTTAAATCCCAGTGAATATTGTGCAACTTGTTCCCTCTGTAAATCTTTTACATTTTTGTTAGGGTGTTTCTCATGTCTTTATTTTTGTGGTGAATATGCTGAAAATAATATACCGGTCCATGGAGAGAACAGTACTGGACTAACTTGACTTTAACAAATGGTTTTCTGTTTGTTTCAGTTTATAAAGGTTTCTCTTCTTTCTTCCTCTTTTTTAGCTTTTATGAAATACTCTCTTCCAAACTAAATAAAAATGGGTTCACTGGCTATGCCATTTTTCTTTTTGGACTATTTATTTTTATGTGAAGCCTTGTCATTTTCTAATTCTATATTGCATTGAAGCATGGCTCATCATTTTCAGTAGCCTTGAAGTTAATCTGCATGAGTTGTTACAGACACAGTTTTAGATCCAGATCTATTATTTCTTATCTTAGAGTTTCAGCTAGAGTAATTATTGATATCAAGGTTCAGTGGTCAAGGAGTTAAGTGCTGATAAAGCAGTAGACAAAAAAAAAAAAAAAGAAAGCTACACCTGAGCTATCCTCTGTTATTAAAAGATAAGCAGTTAAACAGTTCAACTGCTTTTTTTCCTTAATATGAAGCAGATAATTTAATAATTTTATTTTTATTCTTCTTACAAAATACTTCCTATTATATTTATTCACTGTATTGCATATCTTGTACATAGAAGATATGTTAAATTGATTAAATGGGTAAATGAAATCTTTTTTTCAAATAAGAGTCTATGACTATTAATCTGGTACAGTATGTACTAAAGAGAGTTTTGAAGCACAGGGCACACAACAACCTATTTGATTAATCATGCAGTGATGCAACCCTGTATTAAAAATTAGATCCTGGTGTGCTAGCTAATTTTCGCTGGATTTCCAAATTACCAATTTTAACTGAAATATTAAAAAGAATTATTTATAATCAATTTGTTAATCATCTTAACTCCATTAACTTATTTGAGATCTAGCAATCTGGTTTAGACGTTTTCATGGTGTTGAGACCAACCTCCTGAAAGTATATAATGACATCTCTCTTATCACTGACTCAGGTGGGGCAGCAGTCCTTGTCCTCCTTGACCTTTCTGCAGCTTTTGATACTATTCATAGTGAGATCTTGCTGTTGCAGCTTGAGCATCTGGTGGGGCTTACTGATAGACACTTCTTACTGACTTTCAATTCCTCTTTTTTGCTCTCTACTGCTCCTGTTAAATGTGGTGTTCCTCAGGGATCAGTTCTGGGTTCTATTTTATTTTCTATTTATTTTCAACCTATAAGACCTTTAGGAAGTTTAATGTTTCTTTTCATTGTTATGCTGATGACACGCAGGTCTATATATGAATCGGCTGTGCAATTGTCTTGTAGAACTTAGATCCTGGATGGCTGACAATTTTCTACATCTTAATTACAACAAAATGAAACTGCTTCCAGGAGCAAATTCAACAACACTACTGCAGAAATAAGGAAGCTATTAACCTCAGGGACTATTTTATTTTGGTATACTGTCTTGATATAGTCTGCAAAGATCAATGCTGACATTGTTTTCTCTTCATGGTTACACTTCTGCAAAGGGCAGGTAGTCAGTATTTCTAAGTTTGTGATCTTTTATATTTCTCTTAACTGTCTGACTTGATTCCTCCTAAAGCTGCCTTAGTTTCCTCGTTATTCACCACTGTGACAAGAAGCAGCTTATGTCTGGACAATAGTGATAGGAAAGTAACAAGGCATATCTTTGTCAGCCTTCCATCTTCAGAATCTGGAATATTTCCTTCCATTTCTATCAACACTTAGCAAAAGAAATCAAAAATAATTAGGAAGCAGAGGCCCAAAATAGGGAAAATGGGTCCCTATGGGTCTTTTAATTTATGGTACTTGCTTCCTCAGTTTGTTTGCCCAGTTGATTTCATACAAGGGACGCTATTGGCGGATGGCTGAGAAGCTATCCAATCAGAGCACGTATTACATATTAAATAAAAGTCCTTAATGATATACGATATGCTTCCTGTGCGGTGCTTGATTGTTTGCTTTCCTCTGTCTCTCTCACTCTCTCTGCCTGACGGAGGGGGTGTGAGCAGAGGGGCTGTTTGCACAGAGGCTGTTTGCCTAGAGGATACGGACGCTCCTCTAAAAAATGCTGCTTTATTGCGGTGCTTCGGCATACTTGAAAACCCAAAAGCACGTATTGATTTTTTGTTTGCTTTTCTGTCGCGTGCTCTCTCTCTCTCTCTGACATTCTCTGCTCCTGACACGCATTCTTTGAAGAGGAAGAAATGTTTGCATTCTTTTAATTGTGAGAAAGAACTGTCATCTCTGTCTTGTCATGGAGCACAGTTTAAACTTTTGACTAAAGGGTGTTATTTCATGTCTAGAGGGCTCTAATAATGGTAACAGTGTGGGAGAGTTTGTAAGGGCTTAAAATATATAAAAATAACATTACAAACATATGGTTTCTACTTCGCGGATTTTCATCTATCGCGGGCGGTTCTGGAAGGAGGGATTACTGTATTGCACGTGTTCCCAAAGACAAATGAAACAGAATGGGACAACAAAGGAGTTAGTTAGCATCCGGCAGAATCCCCACGGTTGGAGAATTAAATAACTGTGCATCATGGCATGGAGTCAAATGGAGTCTGTAGGATATCCTGTCACACGTTCAATCAAGTATTATGCAATCACTTTTAGGGAGTCAGTAATGCATAAAGGAGCTGAAGTGGATTGTAATTTGGCTTCCAGAGTGTCACACACATTCTGTTAATGATGAGTCTGAGAATGTGTCTATCCTTTGATGTATACTGGCATTATGTAAGCATTACCCTGTTAGAAAATGGCAGCAATTGTGCCTGCCTGGCTCAAAAGGTCTTAGGAAATCCATGATAAACTTTAATGTTGAAATAACCCTAAACAACTAGCAAGGATAACTGGCTGTTACAGCTTGTGATACCCCACACCATAACACATTACTAAAATCTAACTTTTTATATGTTTTAGACTGGCCCTTATGCATTTTTACTGTAATTCAGTAAAATGCAGCATCTGCAGAGCAGTAGAGCAGTTGTTGAGAGACAGGAGGACAGCCTGTGTGTTTGCCCCACTCAATATACTGTCCTACTTTACTTACAAATTAATAAAGAATAATATATGTATATACACTGAAGGGGACGGCAAGTGTCCAGTAACTATGGTGGGTCAGTCTTGACTAAAGTCCAGGGTCAGATTTTGATCCCAGTACATACCTCACAAAAGATGACTCAGAATCGCAATTCAGGATGTTCAATGGAGACATCAGCCCAGAAACATTTAAGAATGAAGCTCTGCCTCTGTAAAGTGCTGACAGATAGTCTGAGTATCATGGACAGAGTCCTGGTTAAACCTTTTCTTTTTATTTCTTTATTTTGTTGTTTTTGCAAGTTCTTTCATGTTTTACAATATTGAAAATTATTTTATTTTCTTTCTTGTTGCATTGAAAAAATCATTAATCAGTACTGTTTAATTTACCAGTCATTATATATAATTGTCTTATGTTGACTGTATTAATGATTTTGCTTGTGCTCTTTATGTTGAACCTAGGGGTGCAGTGCCATCTGCTGCCACATCTGTGGGATGACCTACAGCCTATGTTAGGTATGGGATGCCTCTGTTTTATTGCTGCTCTTGTTGTTTGGTTATCATCCTTAGATTTCTTTCTCTTTGCATTTTGCTTCAGTTTTTCAGATTTTTGGAACTCTGCTCTCTTCTGGATCCTAGGTTATGTTTGCTTTTGTGTTAACTCTTAGAAATCATCATTTTGTATTTTGCTTTTTTTTTAAATCTTTTGCAGATAAATTTGCAGTTTGTTGGAAACTCTGGCTTTAGTCTATTGTGTTTCCCATTTTGTGATCTGAAACCCTGGTTTGTTTTGAGTGTACAGGTCCTAATGCCTGCTTCTTGAGTTTTAAGGACAGGTTTATTTTGTGTTTGTAAGACCTATTCTATTTTTAGGCCTGTCTGAAGTGAAGAACAATTGGGGAACCATAGAGCGCTGGACTAAATAGGTGGAAAACATTGCTGTAGTTCTTGCGATAGCAAAGTCTACTGGGCTTTCTGCTGTGTTATTCCTCTAGTCCTCTAAGAGTCCTGTTGATTAATGTGAAATCATCTAAATTAGCATCATCCTACGCTCCCAAACCTACAATCAACATGTTCTAAGGTCATACTGATCCAAAGTTGCATTGTTGTCATTCTGTTATTGAAAGCTTGATGGAAGCAGTCTGCTACACATTATTTGTAATAGGCAGTATGCCTGTTTGGAACAATGGATTGAAACAAAACAGTATCCGTGTATTAAATATATCAAAACAAGCACATGACCACAGTGTCTTACTCAAGCAAATAAAGATAGTACTAGGGTGTTGTACCGTGTTAGCCATTATGAATGCAATAAGAAGTCAAGCAAAATGACACATTTTATTAGCTAACTAAAAAGATCACAATATGCAAGCTTTCGAGGTAACTCTAGAAGGAGTTGGAGTTGC
This sequence comes from Polypterus senegalus, assembly GCF_016835505.1. NCBI lineage: Eukaryota > Metazoa > Chordata > Cladistia > Polypteriformes > Polypteridae > Polypterus > Polypterus senegalus. The sequence goes on along the minus strand of NC_053162.1, from coordinate 69,832,278 downwards.
ATATTGTAATCTTTTTAGTTAGCCAATAAAAGGTGTCATTTTGCTTGACTTCTCAAAAGAACAAGTAAAACCTAGTTGTTCCAAAGGCCTAACTTCACAGGATAGCCTTTTATCCATCAGGTGGGATGTCCTTTCAACTTACCTCCCTTGAAAAACACAATAAACACTGCCTTCTACACACCTCACGTTACCCTTACAGCAAGTCCAATGAGTCCACTGCTCTTGTTCATTTTAACTCAACTGCTGCCTCAATGAATATTCATTTACAACCACTCTGTGATCACTTTAGCATCAGAGACTGCTTCAGAATACCCAGAGGATACCAGGCTACAGCATCTGAAGACATTACACTCCCATGAATAAGTATCCCTGAATGCCCACTTAGTGCTAATCTTTTTTAAGGAGAATTCCATTGTTTTTGTCCTGTTTTTTACCTGCAATTTCCTGAGGAATTAAAGGATTGTAGTTCACCACAGTAGGGGTCCATGAATGCTCTCCTTAATCATTTCAGTCCCAGAGCATCACCCTCTTTTTTGCCAGTTAAGGAAGTAAAATACTTTATAAAGTAAATGAATTTGTATGTGTATGGTACATGAAAAAGGAAACATTATTTATTTTTTTTTTAACTGTTTCTTTATTCAGGTTGAAAAATATCTACAAGAAGGCATTAATAAGTCACTGTCAATGCAACGTCTGAATATATTTTGCTGTCAACAATACAGTAGATCCAGTTTAGCTCTAATAATAAAAGCTTCATTTTTGTTCTTGATGCAGAAAGGTTTAGAGAAGTAACCTGAATGAATCACCACCACTATTCTGCAGAAGATTTACGAGGACAATTTAGTTAATGGATGTTCAGCGGAATTCCTTAACAGGCTTAATGAAAGGCATGATGTTACAAAAAAGCTACAGAAACTGAAATACAGTGCCTGAAGAAAGCATTAATTCTCTTGGAGGTTCCCACTTTGTACTATTATACAATGTGGAATTACAATGGATTTCATTTGGCCTTTTTGACATTGATCAACAGAACAAGACTCTTCAATGTCAAAGTGATATCTATAAATTGGTCTAAATTAATTACAAATATAAAACAGTAAATAAATATCATCTAAATATTCACACCCTTTTACTAGATGCACCTTTAGCAGCAATTTGTTTACAGGTTTCTGTGAGCTTTGCACATCTGGGCACTACGTTTTCTTCCCATTCTTCATTGCAAAGCTGCTCAAGGTTGCGAGGGAATCATGAGTGAACAGTCTTTTTCAAGTCCAGCCATAAATTCTCAATTTGACTGAGATCTGGACTCTGATTCAACCACTCTAAGATAATAATAATTATTATTTGTAAGCCATTCTTGTGTATTTTTGGATTTATGCTTTTGGTTTTTGTCTTGCTGCAAAACAAATCCTGTCCCAAGGCTCAGGTTTCTTGCAGACTGCATCAGGTTTTCCTCGAAGATATCCCTGCATTTTCATTTTATCCTCTAAACCTCACAAGCCTTTCAGGCCCTGTTACACAGAAGCCTTCCCAAAACATGATGTTTACACCAGCACCCATTACTGTGGTGATGATGTGTTTAGTCTGCTGGCCATAAAATTCAATTCTGGTCCAGTCAGACAATTAAACTTTGTTTTGGCTGACTTCAGAGTCCTGAATGTGCCTTCTGGCAAATGCCCTGGAAGTTTCTTTAACACTGACTTTCATAAAACATTGTCTGTACAGTCTCTCCAATCTCATCCATGGCAGCAGTTCTCATAAGTCTCTTGATGGCCTCCCCAAGTAGTTGTCTTTTCACATGATCACACAGTTTTTGTAGATAGCCTGCTCGGGACAGCTGTGCTGCTATACTCTTTCCATTTCATAATGATGGATGTAACTGGACACCAAGGTATGTTCAGTGACTTGGATATTTTCTTCTCTCCATTTCCAGACTTGTCACCTTTTCAAAGACATGCTTGGAGTGTTCTTTTGTCTTCATTGTATATGGACTTATCACAATTTTGGGCTTCCAGATCAGTGGCATGTATGCTACAATCAAATTTCAACCCTAGCCAGGTGATTTCCTAAAGCCAATTGGCTGCACAAATAATGATTTAAGTGCATCATATTAAATGGGAGGGGTGGCACAGTGGCGCAGTGGGTAGCACTGCTGCCTCACAGTTAGGAGACTCGGGTTTGCTTTCCGGGTACACCCTGCATGGCATTTGCATGTTCTCCCCGTGTCTGTGTGGGTTTCCTCTGGGTACTCCCGTTTCCTCCCACAGTCCAAAAACATGCAGGTTAGGTGCATTGGCAATTCTAAATTGTCCCTAGTGTGTGTTTTGTGTGTGTGTGTGTGTGCGTGCGCCCTGCGGTAGGCTGGCGCCCTGTCCGGGGTTTGTTTCCGGCCCTTGACCCTGCAGTTAGGATATAGCGGGTTGGATAATGGATGGATATTAAACGGGGTGAATACTTATGACATCAATGATATTGTGCTTTGTAATTGTAGTTAATCGACACCTCTCTGCAGAGATTTGTTTTCACTTTAACATTAAAGAGTATTTTTCCCTGTGATCAGTATCAAAAAAGCCAAATGAAATCCACTGTGATGCAATGTTTTATAACAATAAAACATGAAAACGTCCAAGGAGGTGAATTCTTTTGATAGGCACCGCAGCATTTCACTATGTATAAGTAAACTAAGGCTTGACACTGGAGTTTAGGAGCGCTCAAGTTTTTACATTTGCAAGGGTAGATTCCGAACGCAAATAAATGTTTTGATTCATAGCTGTACTAAGAAATACTGTATACATATAGAGTGCGTACATTTTCTGAAATTTAAAGATATATAGAGATACAGTTGCTTCAACTTTTTCATTTTCTGAAATCAGCTTGCATCTAGTGTAATTCACCACTTTGTACAGCATACTACATTACATTACATCACATAACATTCTTCAACTCTCTGAATTAAATTCCAGGGTGCCGAGTCCAGAAGCCTATACCACCATCACTGTGAGCAAAGTAGGAAACAGGTCTGGACAGGGCACCAGTCCATCATAGGGTGTATAAAATATATTGCTGCAATCACTTTTACAGCCTCACGTTATGTCAATGGTGACAAGTAACATGGATGCTGACCAAATGTCTGTGCACTGCTCTTCTTCATGGTTATAACATCATAATCATGAATGCAGGCATGATGGTGAGGGCTGAATTTGGAAAGGCTCTGTGCCTGTCTGAGGGTTTTCCTGTCTAGGTAACTAGTATCTTGTTTCTTGCTGCTATGATCTGTTCCACCCAGGTCTTCATCTTCCTTTTGTTTCAGAGGTTACCATGGCCTTCCCTCCTGAAACAGAAGGATAAGAAGAGCTGGATTAAGAATACTGCTTACTAAATGCAGGGCTGACATTTTTTCTTAGTCATCATGTCTTGATGTTGTAAATCATAAAATAAGTGCTTTTTAGTGAACAAACCAGCCCACTCCACATACTCTATTGGTAAACATGTTGGTCAGAAAGTTAGAATTTCATGGGCATGTAGCAATGTTGCAATACTACTGCTAATGGACTGTGGAATGGTTTTTCCAAAGGCTTTCAATGGAGACAATCTGAGATTAGTAATCCTAGTAATGCTAATACATTAAGTGAAGTATGTGAGTTAACCAGTCCTGTAATTCTGAATTATATGAGTTTAGTGATTTGGATGGATGGAGGTTTTGCTTGCAGTTTTTGCGCTTAATTCCTCATTCGCCTGAAGCTTCTTGCTCTTATAGTCATTACAGGGAACATACTGCACACATTTTATCCAAGAACCAAAGAATTTCAGAAAATATAATAGTTACCTCAGACTTTCCCATCACAACAATATGCTGTAATCCATTATAAGAATTTATCGTAATAACAATTTTTTGCATTTCAGGATGCCATCATTTTAAGATATTCTTGCCTAATATTTACAAATCATTTCATCCTAATACAGTAAACATTTCTGAGTAACACAAATTTATTTACCTCTCGAATCCCTGCTCTTCTTTTCTTATCATATAAATTAATTTCCACATGTGCAATCTTACATTTACATTAATGCTGCTCAGAAATTTATGACTGTCAAAGACAGTTTACTCAGCCCACATTTATGTAGGTCTGCCCTTTATCACAATCTCCATAATGAGCTGTTCTTCAATGAAAAGGGCCCCGGGGTGACCATCACATAAATAAAAACACAGTTTCTAAATGTTATGTTTGCTTGGTTACTTAAGTGATTGATTCACTAGTGGAAATAAATAATTTTGGAAGCTTCCCTGTTCTATTAATTTGCTTATCTAAGACGTTTTTCGATAAATATAGTGCAAATGTAAAGTATAAAAGTGGAGCAGTAATATCAGACATTGTAATGACTTCTTCTACTTCTTCTTAATAATAATAATAATAATAATAATAAATAATGATAGACTCACTTTGTTGTACTTGACAGGAACTAGCCTCAGCCTTTTCCTGAAAAAGAAAATACTTGTTATTAAGAGATTTTTAGGTCACTGAAATTTTTTTGTTAGATAGTACTCAGAAAATATTAATAATAAATGTGTTACAATGCTCTCACCTCCAATTCATGTGACCTGTTTCTTGTTACTGGCTGTGGAATGACTTTTCCAAATCCTTGAACAAACCAGCCAACGACACTACATGAAATATAAAAAAAAATAATCTTTAAAAAGCATATTTACTGTTTGATGGTGTAAAAGCAAAAGAAAAATAAAGTTTATCTTGATAATATGATAAATTATTTCTTAAATGGAGCCTTGATCATGCTGGACAGGAATCTGGCTGTAACATCTTTAGTTAGGAGAAACAGTGACAACACCTAATTTGCTGGGGACAATAAGCCACTTTTAGAGTGGGCCAGTATACCCAAATGTTGTATTTGGAGCCCCAGAGCTGGTAACTCCTGAGGCAACAACATGGGTCCTGGAGACTGTGGGATGATGGGAAGCATGCCTAAAGTTTCCCATGTCATTAACTGGCTACTGGGAAACCTTATGTCTCCCTATCCTCCAGTATGAGTTAGGGGTTGAGTGGCCCTTTATCTTTTTTAAAGGAATGTAGGAACACGTGGGGTCACCAGAGGAGGTTCTGTCAGGGAGACCCCAGGAATTGTTTAGCTCTTTCCTGATCCAGGAAACAATTGCAGGCAATGACCAAGGCCATCCTGATCATGTACCAGTTGATCTTAAAGTCAGGAGTAGAGTGGACAAAAGTTTAGCTGGCAAGTGAAAGGCACAAAGAAGGAGGAAAGTTGGAATGAGTATACAGGATAGACATGACTGTATGTTCTTATTTTTTGCTTATAGGCTTATAAGGTCACTAGCTGTGCTATTCATCTAAAACAGGTTAAAATCTAAGTAATCAATGCAGACCTCAGTATTAAAGTTTGCAGTGCACCATCTATTTGAATATATTTTTATTGCATATAGTAATAAAATAAATTGCATTAGTCATTGCAGCAAATGCTGCTTTATAAATATTTGTGGTAGTAAAATGCATTACTACAAGTGTTTGTGATGAGCCACCTGTTAGAATGACAAATATGATACAGATGGCCCTGTTATATGCTGTTTGGTTTGGGATTTGTAAAAACAGTATTGATGTTTGTGATGTGCCATCTGTTGGAATGACAGAGACATAGCAACTGGGCAGACACACACACACTTATCCTTTTATTAAGGTACTGTCATATGTACAGAGTTCAGTGCTAATCAATATATACCACACTGGCATATATTATATGCCCTCCTGTATTATTACCTTTTTGCCATAATAAACATTTTTGCCAACATTGGTATTCTTTGGGTTCAATCTCTGTCAGAGCACCACCTTCAGGCCACAAAGTAAAAAGCTAGAATTTATTAGGAAAAATGCTATTTGCTTCCAGATATAATAAAAATGGAAGCAATACATTGTAGGCATTGATTATAAAAGCTGTTGTGATTCACAGAGTACACAGAGGACCAAATTCCAGCCTGGTGTGTGTTGGTGTGTCAGTCTCAACCTGGTCGCTGTTTGTGCAAAGTTTTCACATTCTTCCTCTCTCTGTGTGCATTGTACTTTTGGGACTTGCATATTGCCGAGGCACATCACAAAGATTTGTTATATTAATTGGTGACTTTAAAGTTCCTTATATGAGTGAGCGATGTTGCTGCTAAAGACTCCAGCATCTGTTGCCATCAATTGGTTAAGTAGGTTAAAAATGGATAGTTGACTGGATATAAATTGACTTTGCTGTGTCTTTTGCAGAAAATATGAAAAACAGCAGCCTTTATAGTGCTTCAATGTGTGTAGATGTTTACCTTCAAGCAAACCAAATTCTGCTACAGGACAAAGATTCTGTCCAAACTAGAGGACAATAATTAGCCACTTACCCTGGCAGTTCCAGGTTAGAGCTAATGGAATAATATTCAAATAAAGTGATCAGTCAATGAATCCCTCCTGTGCTGAATTCTAGAAAGAAACAACTTCATACCAGCACTAGCACTCCATGGCACAGTACTTCTTAGAGATACAGTACAACTTCATTTGAAAATTGCTTCACTTGAAAGAAAATAGAGTTCCAAAGAAGTTATACTTAGTTTCATGGGCTAATAAAATAAATGTTAAGGAGCAACTCAGAAACAAATCTGTAAACCACAAATAAATACACCCTGCATGTATTGTTTTGTTTTTTGGAGAGAAATATTTTATTCAACTTTTCAAATTCACTGTTATAGTACAGTGTATTTCAGAAAACACATGAAAACTTCCAAATGTAGCAGATGTCCACACAAATCCTGCCTAATAAGATATTGTTCTGAGTCATGTGCAATATAAATAATTTAGCTGCAAATCAGACTAGTTATTTTATTAGTCTTTGAAATATATTGTGCTTATACCAAGAAGCATCACTACAGAATAAAGCACACATCAGTAGTGTCAATAATATAGCAAACACAAACTTATTGTCTTGATCCATACATGTATTACTATTAATCTTCCATAACCAATTTCATTTAGCCATTTTTAGCATTGATTGTTCTATGTCAGTGTTTCACAGTCAGAGTCAGTTTAGCAAATTGCTAGTACTGCATAGTTCAAGTGAAAAAATAAATTAAAAGAATTATTACTCTAAAAAGAATCAATGTGTCAATGACTACTGAAAATATAGCTCAGTGACGTAAGGGCTGTCCATTACCTGTGCAAGGGTTTGAAATAAATTGGTGCAAATTGTCTTTTAGTCAATGAGCAATGCACTTCTACTAGATTTAAATCTGTTTTTTCATTCAAGATATTCATCTCTATTAATATAAGCATAATATGAGCATACATATTGTTTATAACTATACTATTTTTAACTATGTTAAAAAAAAAATTTATTCAAAAATTAAGAGTATATGGCAATTTGTCTTATCATTTTCAAACTGTCTTGCAGCTGCATGGACATGTTACAAAACTGAGCTAAGGATGAGAGTGAGGAGATGTGCTGTATTCTCATTTGAGGAAGTTTAATAAAATAATAAATATTGATTTAAAATAATGCTATGAAATGGAAGCAGAAGTAAACTGAATATCATAAATGTATAGGTGGTATACAACTCTATACGTACAAGTGAGGAAACGTGCCTAGTTTAATTTTTCTTTTTATATTATCTATCTATCTATCTATCTATCTATCTATCTATCTATCTATCTATCTATCTATCTATCTATCTATCTATCTATCTATCTATCGTCATGAATGGCTGGGGCCCCTGCATGGCCGGGATGCCTCTGCCTTGGATGGACCAGGGGTGCAAGTGTGGACAGAGCATCACCTCCCACGGAACGCTAGATGGCAAACCCCATGGATGGCAGTGATACCTCAGACTCCCACAGGGCTTCATGGGAACTGGAGTTTGTTACAGCCCTGTTGGGATCCGGGGGTGCTGCCAGGATGTGCTAAAACTGTTCCTGAGCCTGTGTGGGCAGTTCTTCTGCCACACCTGGAGGTGCTGCCGGAAGTGGGTCAACAAGTGCCTGGAGCACTTCCAGGTGACCTATATAAGGGACCAGCAGACACTACTCTGGGAACCAGACTCAGGAGGAGAGGGACTAAGCTTGCCGGAGAGGAGTGGAGGAGATAAAGACGAGAGATTTGATTTGTGTTTGAGTTTGTGCTTAGTGTGGGAATGTGTTTGTTTCTGTGGGTACATGGCCCACAGAAAAGAAAATAAAAGTTTATTTCTTTTATAAGTCTGCCTCCCGTGTCTGTCTGTGTTGGGTCGCCGCCCATATAGTGCCTTTTTATTACTCTATCTATCTATCTATCTATCTATCTATCTATCTATCTATCTATCTATCTATCTATCTATCTATCTATCTATCTATCTATCTATCTATCTATCTATCTATCTATCTATCTATCTATCTAGTGGAAATAATAGATCGTTGTTTGGAACACACGCATTTCATGTCTGTTCCGTTTCTACAGTAATCTGTGTAAACACATTTTTAAAACAGAAATGTTTTTTATATTCTAGTAGTAGATGGCAAAATGTAGGCATAAACTATATAATGTATGAAGCCTGAAATCCAAATATCAAAGAAATATTTTCACAGAAGGTACAAATCTAACACAACAATTGCGCTTTTATTCAAAAATGTAACTGCAGAAACAAAAAGCCGCCTTAACATGTGACATTGACACCCATTTATTATGACTGTCATAAAATGATTTCTTCAAAACATCACATATATTTGTCTCTTTCTTTTTTTAAAATGTGCGTTGATCACCGCCAGCATGTTGTAGCATACAACATCTGGCCACCTGCATGTTCTTGCGTACACTGAATAAGAGACAAATATACAGTCTGACTGAGAGAATCAGACTGAAAAAAAACAAACATTTAGAAATGCCATACTTTTACAGCTGATTGGATGCTGTTACCACAGCATAGAGAGAAATGCAATATTATTTGAAAACGAACAGCATCCGATCAGCTGTAAAAGTATGGCATTTCTAAATGTTTGTTTTTTTTCAGTCTGATTCTCTCAGTCAGACTGTATATTTGTCTCTTATTCAGTGTACGCAAGAACATGCAGGTGGCCAGATGCTGTATGTTACAACATGCTGGCGGTGATCAACGCACATTTAAAAAAAGAGACAAATATATGTGACGTTTTGAAGAAATCATTTTATGACACGATTTACCTTTATTTATTTACTTACTTCCTAAAGCCTAAAATCACAAGTAGTGTGCAGAGGGCATGCTCAAAAATGTGTGTAATGCCACGAAAAGTGCCTGCTGACACTTTATTATGCAAGTAACGGTATGTGCATTCTTGCTCCGATGTAGAAGGGAGCTTAGTTTACCTCTGTTATAGCGCGTCTATGTGAAAACAGCAGTATCAGAGGTGGGGGTGGAGTGTGTTTGGGCTCGTAAACACTGCCGAGATAATAAAACTGACTAATTAAAAATAAAAAAGATAACCTTTACAAGTATCATAAATTACACCAGCTGTTACAAACTGAAATCAAATATATATTTTTATTCTAAAATAGTAAGACTAAAAGCAGTTTACTTTTCAAAACGGAGTGGTGCAGGATCAAACTCACGACCTTTTGATTCCCAGTCAGCAGGGGATTCTATTGCGCCACAGAGGCAGTCATAATAAATGGGTGTCAATGTCACATGTTAAGGCGGCTTTTTGTTTCTGCAGTTATATTTTTGAATAAAAGCGCAATTGTTGTGTTAGATTTGTACCTTTCTTTGATATTTGGACTTCAGGCTTCATACATTATATAGTTTATGCCTACATTTTGCCATCTACTACTAGAATATAAAAAACATTTCTGTTTTAACAATGTGTTTACACAGATTACTGTAGAAACGGAACAGACATGAAATGCGTGTGTTCCAAACAACGATCTATTATTTCCACTCTAAAACTCCACTTCACTACCAGAAAATCAATCAAGGCATGAGCTGGGAGAAATTTGTGCACGTTCTAAGTCGGTGGGGGGATGGAATAGCCGGCTACTTGCAGCTTTTCTTTTATCAGCACATTTAGATGACAAAAGACGCTGGCAGAGAGGTGAGAACGGTTTTAAGAAGTGATTTAAGTTGGGACGGATTTACGAGTTTTTTCGTAGGCTCTGGTAATTCTAGTGTTAAGGGAATACCACATGCTTGCTATGTTTTATTTGTTCAATTGGATTGTCTTCTGTTATTATACTTTACTGTTTACATAAAAATTATTTAAAATAAACAAACACATTAATGCTGTAAATAAATGAAGGGTCCAGCACCCTTCACCCATCTTGTCTTAGTTGTATATATATATATATATATATATATAGTCATGCATGTGCATCAGTGGACCTCTTTCCGGGTTTCATTGAGGTATATACTATCACCCTGGGTTGAGAGGGGGCCCTCATCTGATCCCTCCACAGTACTGAGAAGATGCCCAGTGAGGCCATTTGACTCCACCCCTTCTGGTTCCCCAACTATAAATCATGAGGTCAATGGTAGGAGACATCACTCATTGACCTTTTGTTTGTTTACTACACTATTGTGTGCTACTTTTGGTTGTATGTTTGTTGTTGCCACTATAAATTTATGGGCCTTCTCTCTTGTCACATTTGTTAGCAGAGAGGCAGACAAGGAACAGATTTACTACTCACATTTTTGCTGTGTATTCCATTACCTAAGAAGAAGAGTGACTCAGATTGAGTTCTGAGGCACACCCTGCTTGGTGGCACAAATGTCTTGTTGGAAGATTCAGTTGTCAAGTTGGGGCAAACGCCTGCTAGAGAGGGGATACTGCATTTAGAAAAGCTTTTATAAATTTGAATTATTAATATGATTTTGTGACACCAGCTTTGATGCCAGAAGTGCAATCTGCTTATGGAACTTTTCTGAAATCTAACAATGGACATTGAGTTTAAGACAATTCTTTGCTAAATTAAGAGAAGTATATTGATATATAGTGCATCCGGAAATTATTCACAACGCATCACTTTTTCCACATTTTGTTGTTACAGCCTTATTCCAAAATGGATTAAATTCATTTTTTTCTCAGAATTCTACACACAACATCCCATAATGACAACGTGAAAAAAGTTTACTTGAGATTTTTGCAAATTTATTAAAAATAAAAAAATTGAGCACATGTACATAAGAATTCACAGCCTTTGCCATGATCTCAAAATTGAGCTAAGGTGCATCCCGTTTCCCCTGATCATCCTTGAGATGTTTCTGCAGCTTAATTGGAGTCCACCTGTGGTAAATTCAGTTGATCGGACATGATTTGGAAAGGCACACACCTGTCTATATAAGGTCCCACAGTTGACAATTCATGTCAGAGCACAAACCAAGCATGAAGTCAAAGGAATTGTCTGTAGACCTCTGAGACAGGATTGTCTCGAGGCACAAATCTGGAGAAGGTTACAGAAATAGTTCTGCTGCTTTGAAGGTCCCAATGAGCACAGTGGCCTCCATCATCCGTAAGTGGAAGAAGTTCGAAACCACCAGGACTCTTCCTAGAGCTGGCTGGCCATCTAAACTGAGCGATCGGGGGAGAAGGGCCTTAGTCAGGGAGGTGACCAAAAACCCGATGGTCACTCTGTCAGAGCTCCAGAGGTCCTCTGTGGAGAGAGGAGAACCTTCCAGAAGAACAACCATCAGTACCTGTAGCAATCCACCAATCAGGCCTGTATGGTAGAGTGGCCAGACGGAAGCCACTCCTTAGTAAAAGGCACATGGCAGCCCGCCTGGAGTTTGCCAAAAGGCACCTGAAGGTCTCTCAGACCATGAGAAACAAAAGTCTCTGGTCAGATGAGACAAAGATTGAACTCTTTGGTGTGAATACCAGGCGTCACGTTTGGAGGAAACCAGGCACCGCTCATCACCAGGCCTATACCATCACTACAGTGAAGCATGGTGGTGGCAGCATCATGCTGTGGGGATGTTTTTCAGCGGCAGGAACTGGGAGACTAGTCAGGATAAAGGGAAAGATGACTGCAGCAATGTACAGAGACATCCTGAATGAAAACCTGCTCCAGAGCGCTCTTGACCTCAGACTGGGGCGACGGTTCATCTTTCAGCAGGACAACGACCCTAAGCACAAAGCCAAGATATCAAAGGAATGGCTTCAGGACAACTCCGTGAATGTCCTTGAGTGGCCCAGCCAGATCCCAGACTTGAATCTGATTGAACATCTCTGGAGAGATCTTAAAATGGCTGTGCACTGACGCTTCCCATCCAACCTGATGGAGCTTGAGAGGTGCTGCAAAGAGGAATGGGCGAAACTGGCCAAGGATAGGTGTGCCAAGCTTGTGGCATCATATTAAAAAAGACTTGAGGCTGTTATTGCTGCCAAAGGTGCATCGACAAAGTATTGAGCAAAGGCTGTGAATACTTATGTACATGTGATTTCTCAGTTTTTTTATTTTTAATAAATTTACAAAAACCTCAAGTAAACTTTTTTAACGATGTCATTATGGGGTGTTGTGTGTAGAATTCTGAGGGAAAAAAATGAATTTAATCCATTTTGGAATAAGGCTGTAACATAAAATGTGGAAAAAGTAATGCGCTGTGAATACTTTCCGGATGCACTGTATTATATTACAGAGGATCATCATGGGTTTAGCATGTGTAGAGAGGCAGAGCAACCATGGAAGGAAAACTGGAACTGTGTTGTCAGATGGCTGGGGATTTTGTAATTTTATTAGTGCTTTTTGGTTGGCTGGGCTTCTTGAGCTTGATGCACTTTTTTCACTTAATGAATTTAATGATAATTTTTCTCTTTTTTCTTCATTTAGATTTTCATTTTTGATAATGGGCCATTTTTCTGCCACCATTTTGTTTTCTTCTGACTGTGTCATGTTGATTCCTTTTGTCAGAATGTTCCCAGGAGGGGGCGTGTTCTCAGAGGGCATGATCCTGTGAGTCATGATGTAACACACAGCAAAAAATGCATATGCAAAAATAAGATAAAAAATATAGATGGGAGTTGTTTTGCTTGTATTTTGTAAATTTAAATTTACTTGACAAGATTGCTTAAAGTAAGCTAAATAATTGTCAATAATTCTTACAATAATGAAAACTAGACTTAATGTCATGATTTAAATATTTTTCATTTGGCATAGATTTCATTTTTTGCATTGCAGAATAAAACATCATTTTAGGTTCAGTTCCTCATCCATCTAAATGTAGTCCAAAACTCTTCTTTGCCATTAAATTTTGAAATTAGTATTTATCTCCTAGTTAAGAACTTTGCTATTCCTTTTTTGACTTCGATTTTGTCTAGCATTTCTGCATTTGTTATTTTGATCTCCTGGTAGTGACCGTTGCTTTATCTCTTGACTGTGTCTTTTTCTACCAGTCCTCAAACTTTCTTGCCTTCTAGGCATAATTGGTATGAGCATGTGCACACTCCTCCCAACTTAGACTTAACTGTATAGTGCTCCTTTAATTTTTTGTTTTACACATCATTTATTCACTGTGCTTATGTTTTCATTGTGTCTTTAATACATCATTTTTTATGAAATATTCATTTTAATATATACACACCATACATGGGCAAGCACATGAAGAAGATATCTGTCTCTTATGTTGCCTATTGACCTACCTGACAGGTTGAGAAGCCTCCTCAGCATGCTGTATTGGTTCAGCTGGTTCTGGCACTGGAGAGAAGAGACATAAATAGATGCAAATACACCTTAAACAAATGTTGTGAATAAATCTCAGAGAGGAGTATTCAGGTCGTAAAGGGGATAAAGGCTCCTACAGTTTCTGAGCAAACTCCTAAAGAAGCTCTATTATGCACATTCAGAAAATGGGCAAGGCAGATGTTAAAAAAAGAACAAACTTATTTTAAAACAATTCCATTTAACATTCACCATTTTTCCATCTCATTCTGACAGAATGTGGCAGTAGTCAAAACAAGCCCTGGAGAGGCCACTAGCTTGCTCAAACATAGCCACAGCAATTTAGAGATGACCATCATCTATACACACTTTAAGAGGAAACCAGTGCTAACTGTTGGAAGAACATATAAACTTCATAGCATGTGAAATGGAATTTATTTGTACACTTTGTAACTATTACTATAGTTGATATATTTAAACAGGCTTGGTTTCGACTAGTGCTTGGTAGCTTGGTCTTTTTGTTGCCTACCTTTGGCTGGTATGGGCTTCTCTTTAGTTCCCTCTTTTTCTGTAGACACTGCTACTTTTTTGATCTCATCCTTCTCTACCACTGTCTAAAGATATAGAAAACTGATACATTTGGAGTCATAGAAAAATAAACACATATGGTTCTTATGTGTTCACTAAATCCACTCCGTACTTATATATGTCTTGTGTCTGACCTGTTTTTGATGACTCTCCTTGTTGGAGACTACTGGGGAGTCAGCTGGTTGAGGGACAACCTTCTCCAGTCCTTGTTTGATCCAACTAATGACACTGCAAAAATGAAAGGTGATTAGAAAGCAGGCCAGCATTTTGGGGAGACTGTGAACTTTCATTTGTTGATGTTTCTTTTATGAACTGCATCTAATGTCAAGTCACAGACAGCTGTCCTCAGCACTGGATCAAACATTAAATACAGTTACCTGGCGGCAGTGGGAGAGGACGGCTGGATGGCTGTATTGTCAATTTCAGACTCCTGAGAAGCTACAGACACCACTTCAATAATTTTAATGTCTGGAGGAGGTTCTGGAACAAAGAATCCAAAATGATGTTTAGTGCTACAGATTACATGTGCTTTCTACATCAGTGGGATGCTACGGGATCATTTTATTACAATAGATGCTGTATAAGTACTTTTGAATCCATGCAAACCATTCACACATATACTGTACAATAATATATATATATATATAATATATATATAATGAAAACTTATTGTACTGGTCAGGGTGTTTGAATCATGAATTTGATTCACTTTACACTTAATTCAAAGGATGGCACCAAGGATCATAAGAACTATGTTCATGTAATGCCAGTTCTTAAAATACTTCACTGACTGCCAATTAAATTGGAGAGTTATAAAAATTATTCTCCTAAAATATGAAGTTATAAATGGTTTATCTCTTTCTTACCTTATAGCAGGGTTTCATAAAGTATGTTGCGCCAGTATTGGGTCGTGAGTAACTGTTATAGTTAATGGTAGTGGGTTGTTAAATGGTTTGCGAAGTGGCTTGCAGTGGATCACGGTGGGTTGATTAAGCAATCTACAATACTCTGACAATTGTCCTTGATTATGACACGTCCATTATATGATTGTCCATGAGGGGACCCTCTCCCACTTCCACACTGACTATTGTCCAGGCATTCAGCAAGGAATGTGTCTGGAAAGGGCAAGACTGGGTCGCAATAAAAAAAAAAAGTTTAAGAAACCCTCCCTTACAGAACATATCAATGCTGTCACCCTATGAAGCACATTCTCCAGGCCTCCTTAAAATCCTGAAGATAAATAAAACTAGTGCAGGAGGCAAAGCCTTTTGCTCTTAGGTACACAAACTACTGTACCAATATTACAGAAATTTCATTGTTTTACTGTTTTAGAATGTTCTAGTTAGAGTTGCTGCTGATTTTGTCTTAAATTGGTTTGAATCCTACCTGGCAGGTAGAAAATTGTTTGTTAGTTGTGGTAATTACAACTCAAAGACACATGATATTCTATATGGTGTTCCACAAGGGTGTTCACATCCTGGGTCCGTTGCTCTTTTCAATCTATATGCTTCCGTTAGGTCAGATTATCTCGAGGCACAATGTGAGTTACCACAGCTATGCTGATGACACACAGTTGTATTTATCAATAGCACCTGATAACTCCGACTCTGTTATTTCACTAACACAATGTCTGACTTGTGTTTCTAATTGGATGAATAGTAATTTTCTCAAGCTAAATAAAGAGAAAACAGAAATCTTAGTGATTGGCAATAATGGAGACAATGAGATTATTAGAACTAAACTTGATGTATTAGGATTAAAAGTCAAGACAGAGGTAAAGAATTTAGGGGTAACTGTTGACTGTAACCTAAATTTTAAATCACATATTACTCAGACCACTAGGACAGCATTTTTCCACTGAAAAAACATAGCAAAAGTTAGACCTCTTATATCATTGAAAGATGCTGATAAATTAGTTCACACATTTGTTTTCAGTCGACTAGATTACTGTAACGCACTCCTCTCAGGACTACCCAAAAAAGACATAAATCGTTTGCAACTAGTGCAGAATGCAGCTGCTAGAATCCTAACTAGGAAAAGAAAATCCGAGCACATTTCTCCAGTTTTGATGTCACTGCACTGGTTACCTGTGTCATTCAGGATTGACTTTAAAATACTGCTTATGGTTTACAAAGCCTTAAATAAACTCACTCCATCTTATATATCGGAGTGTGACACCATATATACCAAATCGTAACCTTTGATCCTCAATTGAGTGTCTGCTTAGAATTCCAAGAGCAAAACTTAAAAGAAGTGGTGAGGCGGCCTTCTGCTGTTATGCACCTAAAATCTGGAATAGCCTGCCAATAGGAATTCTCCAGGCAAATAAAGTAGAGCACTTTAAAAAACAGCTAAAAACACATTACTTTAACATGGCTTTCTGATAACTTCACATTCATTTAATCCTGATACTCTGTATATTCAATTCATTATAATAACTATTCATGGTGGCTTTAAAATCCGTACTGACCCCTACTATCTCTTCTGTTTCTTTTCTCGGTTTTCTGTGGTGGCGATCTGCACCGTCACCACCTAATCAAAGCACCGTCATGTTCCAACAGTGATGGATTAAGAGCCAGAAGTCTGCATGACCATCATCATCAAGTCCTTCCATGTCAATATATTTCCATTTTGTTAGAAATAACTGCCCTGGACCCCCTAGCTGCAGGGGTTGGGCCCCGTTTGCTTCGGGCCCGAAATTGTCTAGGGCCGGCTCTGCTCTGGGATAGACTGGTGGTCTCTCTGCCATGTGCCCAGTACTACCAGGATACGCTCCAGCACCCTTGTGACCTTGAATTAGATTAAGCAGGCTTGAGAACATTCTGAATGTTATTGCTTTTAATATACAGTACATTCTCCCTGTGTTTGTGTGTTGTTTTTGTCCAAGTACGCTGTTTTTTATTTCACATCCCAAAGATGTGTAGATTAGGCAGACTGTCTACTTTAAATGAGTGTGAGTGTTTACATGAGTGTGCCCCTCTAGGGACTGGTGCCCCATCCTGTGTTTGTTCCCTGTTTGTGCCCAGTGCTGCTAGGATAATCAACAGTTCTCCACAACCGTGAAACAGAAAAGTAGGTTAGAAGAAAGGTGAATGGATACTTTTGGTGTAATTCAAGCTGTAAAGTACAGTATACTGACATTTCCCAGATTTTAAAAGCTTCATGAACTCATACCTTCAGTTTGAGGTGGAAGCTGTGGTTCGACTTTTGCTTCCTAGTGAAAAAGAATCAATTAAATATCAGAATTAGTCAGATTCATAACTTTTTAACAAGGGTCAAAACAGTCTTAATGTTTATTTTAATTCAGATTAAAAAGTGGAGAGGATTCATTTCTGCAAAAATAACACCTTCATGCTACACACAAACATTTTTGGGGTACAAGTATTAACTATAGTAATTTAATGTACTGCATACAAACTGTACACAAATCTGTTTTGCTCTTCTTTGTCATTAAGCACAGTAACACAAAATGTATGTTGATGTCACAATATAATAACTCAGCTTGGTTATGCAGCACTTGTTTGCTACAGTTTTTATAAATGATGACAGGCCCTCTGGCATTACACTAAACTGGCTTCACTTGACCATGAGCGCAGTAACCTGTTATGAGATGCTGTCAATGTCTTCAGTTACACTGCAAATCATACAAGCGGGCATGTCCTACAGAATTTAAATTTCAAACATCTTGAAGGTACACCTCTGTTAACAGCCCTCACTGAGATTAAACTGATTTCACCCATAGCCTCTTAGGATGCACATTTTGTAGTGAATTTCTAACTAGCAGTCATAGTAAACATTCCACATGTTGCATTTCTGAGCTAGACCAACATGGTTCATAACAGATATTTCTAAGCTTTACTTACCTCGATATTTTTGTCCTCTGTACTAGACTGAAATGGTTTGTACTTGCTCTCTGGCTGAGGGACCACCTTACTCAGTCCCTCAGTTATCCAGCTGAGGACTCCCCCTCCTTGCCTGTAAGGATATGTGGTTTAAGAGAATGTCACTGCCATTATGAACAACAATCTGTGCCAAGATATGTCAGATTGAAAGATCGGCTTGTCTTGCAAAGCATTTCACTATGCAGGTGCAATACTTATAGCACACTAAATTAAAACTACTGAGCAAATGCAGTGAAATAAGAAGGCTAACAAAAATTCAACATATTATGACTAGCTGCTATTGGATTACAAGAGTTTTGCCTGTTGCCTCAAATACTGTGTTCAATCATCTTTGCATATTCCAAAGTATAAACAATTAGACCTAATCCAGTCATCAAGAAGTTCAAACAGAACACATGCACTTTACTATCATAGATCACCTCACTATTACTGTATGTCACCTGTTAGACTGCAGTAGAAAAACATGTAAAAACAAGAAGAAAATTCCAGCTCCTGTAAGAAGATTCCCTGATTCCAAACCAGCCAGCCTTCTCATTATGTGGTGAGCTGACTGAAGTGGATTTGGAACACACAACCTGTCGTACATGTCATTATTGGAGTCTAAGGTCCACCACTGAGCCTTTATCTGTCACAATATTTTAGCACATCAATCTTATTGTCCAAAGCACACTTTATAGTCGCTTGATTGGCTGCTGCCTTGCTTCTATATAATGTGATGCTCTAATTATTGCTGCACTGAATGTCCGCACCACCAAAAAGGAAAAGCAGCTATTGGGGAACTCATCTGTTCAGGTCTCCTTCATCACTTGGTGTGCTTTTTTTCCACAGTCCCAAATGGGCAGTATATTATAACATTACAAGACCCGATTCATCTCGTTAGGGTTAATGTGGGCTGCAGTGGACCAACATTGGACACGGAGTCAGTCCTTTGAAGTATAGAGTAATATTTCTGACAAAATAAAGCAAGTAAATAAATAAATAAAATTATATCTATATTTTGTTACTTATTTCTTAATGTGTTTTTAACGTTATTTCATCATGTATTTATTTCAGTGACACACACACACACACACACACAACATGAAATAAGCCCTGAACTCAAAAACCATCTCTTTCACTCATCAAAGTTGAGAGGGCAGGTTCTAGTAAGTACTGTTTTTTGACTGGCAAATTGTTGGTAGTGCGGACATAAACTGTTGTCTGTCAAAGTGTCACATTTACAGCAGACATTTCAGATGCAAACTCCTAAAGATGAATTTGGAATTTCTGAAATTAAAGAACAGTACATCTGGACAACGTTTTCTTGCACTCATATCCACCACAGACATGCAAATGGGGCCACAGAAATACCAAGTCAAGCAAAGCACATACGTTTCACTAATCAAAAAACAGAGCCCACCCTTTCAACTTGAATGTGTGAAAGAGACAGTTTTCAAGCTTCAACAGCATTTATTATGAAATATTCATTTTAATATATACTGTACACACCATACATGGGCAAGCACATAAAGAAGATGTCTGTCTCTTATGTTGCCTACTGACCAACCTGACAGGTTGAGGGACCTCCTCAGCATGCTGTATTCAACCTATTTAAACACCTTTTAAGGTCATGGGAAGCTAGTGTCCATCCTGACAGCATAACAGTTCATCATTGGTCACTCTCACACACATAAAATAATGCTGACTCATACTGGGACAGTTTAAAGTTGACTGGCAAATTGGTGGTAGTGCAGACATAAACTATTGTTTGTCAAAGTGCCACATTTACAGCAGACATTTCAGATGCAAACTCCTAAAGATGAATTTGGAGTTTCTGAAATTAAAGAACAGTACATCTGGACAACTTTTTCTTGCACTCATATCCACCACAGACATGCAAATGGGGCCACAGAAATACCAAGTCAAGCAAAGCACATACGTTTCAGTAATCAAAAAACAGAGCCCACCCTTTCAACTTGAATGTGTGAAAGAGACAGTTTTCATTCCAGGGGTTATTTCATGTTGTGTGTGGTGTCACCAAAAAAAATGAATGAAGAAATATTTAAACAAATATATAAAGAAATAAGCAGCAAAATATATTTAGTGACACATTTTTATTATTATATTTATATTTATTAAATATTAAATAATTATTTCTACCCACATTTCATGTCATTAGTATTTATTTATTATCATATTTTACAGCACATTTCTGTGTTTGAGTATTTATTTATTTAATTGTGTCCAGTAGTACTAGGATGTTGTACTGCGTTAGCCATTATGGATGTAGTGAGAAGTCAAGCAAAATGACACCTTTAATTGGCTAACTTAAAAGATTACAATATGCAAGCTTTTGAGGCAACTCAGGCCCCTTCTTCAGGCAAGATGTGATCAATTGCCTTGAAAAAGGGGTCTGAGTTGCCTCGAAAGCTTGCATATTGTAATCTTTTTAGTTAGCCAAAAAAATGGTGTCATTTTGCCTGACTTCTCACTACATATAACTGTGTCCAAAATATTCCCCCATACTACTCTCTTGCTGGGTCAATTTAGAATGTAGTGTGTTATTGGGAATTTAGAAAGACAACTGGAATACCCAGAGGAAAAGACATGGAGGGAAAGTGTGAACTCTATATAGACAATGGCTGGGTGCGGGCTTTGAATGAAGAACATCAAACCTGTGAGGCATTAGTACAAACCTCTGCGTCATGTGCCATTCAGTGTATTATACACTACAAAAAATTAAATAGAGGCCAAGTGAAAAGTATTCAAATCATTATATTAAATATAATTTTCCTTATTCTAAGAATTATTGACTAATCCAAAGAAAATTTGTATTTACGATTAATTAACTTACTTTTAGAAATCTTGACAAGTAAATTTTGCTTTACCCCTTTGTTGGATTTTTTTTACGAAATACAAGCAAATCAAATTCCATTTAATGTTTTTTTTGTCTAGTTTTTGCATATGAATTGTTTTCAGCGTAGTTAAGCTGAAATTAAAAAAGTGTATAAATTATAGAAAGATGCCTGTCATTTCATGGTGACACAACAATTTATTTTGCTGTGGGACACCCTTTATCCATTATCTCAAAAGTCCAGTGAAGCATTTATTCACTATGCTTTCCATTCACTGCTTCATTGATTTTTGCACAGTGTGGGGGAGACTTAAAATAAAAATGAGCAGCTCAAAATCTGGTCAGCCAAGCTAATTTGCTGTACTTACTCATCTGCAGGATTCCTGGAGTTTTTGTGAAAAAGATGAATAAACAAGTACAATATGTGTTAAAAGTAAAAAATGAAAAAAAAAATGCTAAAAGCAAAATCCAGAGCTTTAGCTATAATACACATTATAATACACATCTAACCTGGATGAAACACTGAGCAGGGAGACAGACTAGTGTAGAGGGGCTGCAGTTGTGAACCTGATTCTTGCATGGTACACCACATTATAAATAAAACATTCTGGCCCAGAAACAGAAAAAAATATTAAAATTCCTGATTCATTCATTTGAGGGGTGTTTCCCCTGCAAGACTTTGACGGGACCACCAATCACCACTTAAAAGAGTTTAAAGGAAGCTGCACTGCTGCATTAGTGTAACAGAGTCAGAATGTATGAGAACGATGTAGGTTTAAGTCCAGGTGGAAACAAGTGTGTACTCCACAGGGCGCAAGTCTGTAGCAATCTGTATTTAATTTCTCACTCTTTTTATGAGTTACTTTTGTTCACTCTTTTAAGAACATTTCACTAAATAGTCTGTTTTTAAATTGACTAATTCATCAGTTTTCTAACCTGCTTATCCAAATCCTCTACATAGGGAGCTGGTGTCTACTTTGGCAGTACTGGGACAAGGCAGATATCAACCTTTGATGTGTTTCTGGGCAAACACATCTTCACACGCATGCCCACGCTCACTTATAATTGATCAATTTATAATCACTAATTAAACCAACTGGCACTTATTTGGAGAGAAAATCCTCAAAGACGTATGAAAAAGATAAAAATGCCACACGGGCAATGCCTGAAGCTGGAATCCAAACTAAGACTCTGTGGCAAACCAGCATACCACTGAGCTGAACTTCTTTTCTTTGTAATTTTAATTTTAAATCTACATTTACAAACATACTCATGACTAAAGTCCAAATTACAACTTAAAATTCAGTATCATGACATACAAGCAGAACATAACATTCTCAATACCTGCTTTATCCAGTTTAAAGTCAGTCTTCATTCAACTCCTGTAAGCTTGAATTATTTTATTGTTTAGACAAGTTGGGTATTTGTCACAAGATCTGCCATAATAGCATTGAGTGATAGGGGGCAGCAATGCACTATTTTAGCAGGGTTGTTAAAAGACATGCTGATAGTTAAATAACTGATTTCATCCAATTTCTGATCTACTAATTCCATTTGAAACTTGCATGAAGTTTAAGACTATCCTGTGACCAACAAATGCAAAGCAGAAGCTAATCCTGGGGACAATCCCACACAAACCTACTACATGCTTGTTTACACAGTGTCAATTAAACGTTTTCTATTAAACAAAATATCCAGATAAAGCACGTGTGATCAGTGGGAAAACATACCAACTTTACATATTGAACAAAGATTTAAACCCACTGTTCTTGACTTGTGGGGCAGTGGCACTAACCACCCTGCCATTGTGCAGTCCAATATACCTTCATACACCAATTTCCTATTGCACTTAATCCATTTTGAAGCTGAAGTGCCCAGGCCTACTATGGTATCATTGGAAGTAAGAAAGGCACAAACTCTGTAGCAACCGGTTCAAAACAGAGCACAATATTTTACACACATCTACAGTGCACCAATTGAATCAGCATTCGACTCCACAATATGTTTTTGGGATGTGAGAGTACTCAAAAATAACTGAGAAAAGTCCTTAAAGGCTCATGGAGAAAAGGCAAGCTCCACTCAGACAGTGGCTGTGAGGCAGCCATGCTAATAGCTGTAGCATCCCAAAACAAAAACACTACCCACAACTTGACCATGCTGTGATGTCATGTGACCATGATATTAACACTCTAATAAGTAATAGGTATAAGCCCAACTCACCTGCTGCTCTCCAAGGCTCTAGAGCTCTCTTTTGCTTGGATATCTGGAATAAAAGCAATGTTTTGTAAGCTTGTGTCCACTTTTAAATAATACAAGCTTTACATTTTTTTAGAAATAATGTGAATGAAGCTGTTCCTCTCTTAGAATGCTCTGGGTCCTGTACCGCGAATTCACCTTCTCTACCATACTCAGGTCTTCAGTTTCCTTTTCCTTTTAAAAAGTGTTTCATCTACTATTTTATGTTTTATTATAAATGAAGTACTGTATGTGTAGGGCTAAAATTCCAAAATAAATTAGACTAAGGGGTTTTACCTAATTTTTCAGAAATACCCTATAGTAGAAGGCATGTTATAAAGTCAGATATTATCCTTCCCAAACTTAGGCTGATGTGGAGGTCCAAACAGTACACCATATTGGACCAAGGTCAGGCTGTAGAATATGTACAGTCCAGTCTGACTTGCCTATAGCTTTAGAGCACTAGTGTGTGATCAAATCAAACATGATCAAGATAGATTAATTCCATAACTGGAATCTAAGAAGAATTTGCTAAGTAATTCAGCCAGAAAACACAATTTTGGAATATTATTAGGAAGATCAAGATATCCAGGCACTGCATGTCCAACCACATCTTGAGGGTGAATTCAACATGATTTTCTGAAGGTTGCCCTAAGGTGGAAATCAGATCGGTCAGGTTGGGTTGGGGAGCATGCACTGGTACAGCATGTTACTGCACCCACCACATGACGAAACAGCTTGGGATCATGGTTGGAAACCCTCCAGAAAGACACACAGTCCAGTTCCACCCTCTGGAAATGACAATCTATCTTCTGCAGCCAGGTGTTACATGGGCGTCCCCTTGGCCTGGTCCAGCCGCTCTGGTCCTCAACAATGAGGATCCTGTGAGCTGGATTACCCTTGGGGAATCGAGCCACATGGCTGTAGTGCCATAACTGATGCTTCCTCAAATGCAGGCAATGTGCCTCATTCGGGACTCTGGGAGCAACAGTTCATTTGACACAAAGTCAAACCAGTGGTACCCAAGGATTCCCCAAAGAGACATAGTAACAAAGGAGTCCAGTCTTTGTCTCAGGTCACTGGAAAGCATCTATGTCTCGCAACCATATAGCAAAACAGGAAGCACCAGGACTTGGACCTTTGTCCTTTTGCAAAGATATCGGGAGCACCACACACCCCTTTCCAGTGACCTCATGATGCCTCATGCTCACCCAATCCATCTACTGACTTCATGGGAAGAGTCACCAGAGACATGAATGTCACTACCGAGGTAAGTAAACCTCTCGACAAGGTCGACGTTCTCTCTGCAGACAGACACATTACCAATGGTTATGCCCTAGAGGTCATTAAATGCCCAGATGTTGGTTTTTATGCAGGACACTTGCAAGCCCAAACACTCAGACTACATGCTCAGTCTCTTGAGAGCCCTGATCAGAGCCTCCATTGACTCTGCGATTGACACCACCTGGGGCAAATTATGTTGAATTGTCCTCTTGGAATTAACCAGGGTAGGCTATTTTTTAGGTGAACACAATATCTAGCTCAGGACAGGTCACAGTGGCAGAAAATGTTTCTCAGAAATATACTATAGTAGATGGTATATTGTAAAATTACACATGATCCTTGCCAAGCTTAGGCTGATATGCAAGTCCATGCAGTACAGTCTAAGGACCAAGGTCAGAATTTAGGACAATATAGTCCAGCCTGACTTGCCTGTACTTTCAGAGTGGTGGTGTGTCATAAAGTCAGAAAAGAACAAGATAAATTAATTCCATAACTGGAATCTAAGGAGAAGTTGCTAAGTCATTCAGTGAAATAAGATCTATAATAACAATCTTTACAAAAAGACCAACTTTTGGAATATTATCAGGAAGGTCAAGATATTCAGGCACTGCTGGCCTGGCCACATCATAAGAAGGAATTCAGCACATATCCTCAAGATTGGCCTAAGATGGACGCTACCTGGTGTAAATGATGCTAAACTGCAAACTTGGAACTAACCATGGTATGCTATTTTTGGGGTGAACCCCAGCATCTCACTCAGGACAGGTTAAAGTGGCAGAAATTGGCTGTTGAAGCCTCTTATCTCAAACTAGCCAACCCGCGGCGTACCATACGCCACATAATCAGGCTGGTTTTTTTAATAATTTTTAAGCAGAGGGAGAAAATTAACATTTTAAAAATCTGTAATGTAATAAATCAGCAAGAAAAGCAACATTGTAACAATGCACGGAACGAACCAACACACAATCATCCGTGACTGAAAACTGGCGTACCGTCCTCGCGCCTTCTGCCAGACAGAGGGATGGGGGTGCGCGCGAGTGTGGAACGGGAGGAAAGGAAAATGACGTCCATTCAGCTCCGTCCGTCATGCTAGTCTGCTGATTTCTCGTTCAGTATGCACTGCCCGCTCATGTGCCCACCTCCAACTCGTCACTTGAGTCGCCGTCTTTACATAGTCCAGATGTACCTGTGAGTGACTTAGACTTTTCATTGCTCTGTGCGGTTTTGGCTGCTATTCTATATATAATCCACCAATACACCCGACCACGGTAGTAGCGAGGTGGGAGGGGGATGTGTACAAAGGGTTGGGACGCAACCAGTATGAGTCGCACTTAGTGGGAATTCCACGGTTTGCAGCCCGAATGGGGTTCAACGGCTTACCCACGCTCAATGTCATGCATAACTATTTATTGAATGCTAAACACTTCTGGAAAGACACGGTTGTCTAAAACGGGTTGCTGTGAGAATACAACAGTAAGTGAGTGAAAAGATGGAACTCTAGAGAGAGCAAAATACAACACAATAGTGAACCCGCGGCATAACAAATGCCGCCTAATTATTTATTGATGGTTGAACACTTCTGGAAAGACACAGTTGTCTAAAATGGGAGGGTTTGAGGATACAACAGAAAGAGAATGAAAAGATGGAACTGTAGACTTTTCATTGCTCTGTGCGGATTTGGCTGCCTTTACATATATAATCCAACCAAGACACCCGATCACGGTAGTAGCGAGGGGGGTGTGAACAAAGTGCAGGAGCATCTAAGAAGACGCATGTTTGTCACGGATGCGAATTGCTGCATGTAGCGTGTAAAACAGTTTGCTATGGTGCATGCGGGCATGCGTCGTAACCGAAAACTCGGTTTTTAAAGACTGCCTACTTCATTGTGTTTCAACATCAGTTGTAAAAGAATGTTTTAAGGACTCCATGGGATACCCCTCAGTTTTGGTTGCTTTTCTATATATAATCCACCAAGATACCCGACCACGGTAGGAGGGGGGTGTGCACAAAGGGTAGGAACGTAATGAGTAGGAGCGTATGAGTCACATTTAGTGGGAATTCCACGGCTTGCAGCCCGAATGGGGTTCAACGGCTTACCCACGCCTCTCTGCGCTGGGTAGACACACGGTTAATGTCATGCATAATTATTTATTGAATGCTAAACACTTCTGGAAAGACACAGATGTCTAAAACGGGTTGGTGTGAGAATGCAACAGTAAGTGAATGAAAAGATGGAACTCTGGAGAGAGCAAAATACAGTACAACACAATAGTGAACCTGCGGCATAACAAACACCGCGTGGCTCAGACGTGCATGTGGACTCTTACCACAGACGAAAGGGACTAACTGGGTGGTCGGTGAGTTTTTGCATCCGGGCAAATGAGCAGGAAGTGTGAATGTCTAGAGAGCAAGGGTAGCGGTGAAAAAGGAGCGTTGGTGGGCAGGAAAACGTCTTCCGTGTTCCTGCAGGAGCATCTAAGAAGATGCATGTTTGTTGCGGAAGGGAATAGCTGTATGTAGCGTGTAAAACAGTTTGCTATGGTGCACGCGGTCGTGTGTCGTAACTGAAAAGTTGGTTTTTAAGGACTGCTTACTTCATTGTACTTCATCCTCAGTTGTAAAGGATTGTTTTAAGGATCCCATGGGATACCCCTCGCAAACCGTTTCACACGCTGCATATGGCGATTCACCTCCATGAGAAACATGCCTCTATGAACAGTCAACGTAGCTCGGAGGTGCATGACATGCACATGACATTAACCTGACCTGCACTGCATGTGGCCTCTACGACAGACGAATATAAATGACGCCATTTTTTCTGTGTCGTCGCGTCCGAGTTGGTGGGCATGGCTCTGCGAGTTGTCGTTGTATCCAATGGTCTTGGAGTTGGTGGGCATGGCTCTTTCCTGCGTGCGTCATAGGTGTCTCACTTGTCGGCGGCTTAGTGAATCCATGCCCCTTCCAGCGTGCTTTCCATGGTTGTCTTGCCTTAGTGAATCTATAATAATAAAAGGCAAAGCCCTCACTGACTGACTGACTCACTGACTCATCACTAATTCTCCAACTTCCCATGTAGATAGAAAACTGAAATTTGACAGGCTTATTCCTTGCAGCTTGCTTACAACAATTAAGCAGATTTCATTTCGAAATTCTACGCGTAACGGTCATAACGGTCAACAACGTCCGACATGTTGAACTTTTTTATTTGCGGCCCCATCTTCACGAAATTTGGTAGGAGGCTTCCCTGAGCTAACCAAAACCAATGTACGTACTTATTTCGGTGGTATGACGCCACTGTCAGCCGCCATATTGAATTTTCCAACATCACTAATTCTCCAACTTCCCGTATAGGTAGAAGGCTGAAATTTGGCAGGCTCATTCCTTACAGCTTACTTACAAAAGTTAAGCAGGTTTCATTTCAAAATTCTACGCATAATGGTCATAACGGTCAACAACGTCCGCCATGTTCAACTTTATTCATGGCCCCATCTTCTCGAAATTTGGTAGGCGGCTTCCCTGCACTAACCGAAACCAATGTACGTACTTATTTCGGTAGTATGATGCCACTGTTGGCTGCCATATTGAACTTTTCAACAGTCTTTGTTACTTATGGGCCCATCTTCAAGAAATTTGGTACACGGGTTCCCAACGCTAACTGAATCCTAATTACGTACATATATACGTCCATAGCCTACAGCTCGGTCACCGTGTGAGGCGGCGTTGGGTCCCCCATCCCAACGCCTCCCACGTTGTTGGCTGCCTGCCTATATAAGGCCGTCCATTGCTCCAGTCTCTACATTTGCTTCCTTGCTTTGCCACGGGATTCACGTCTCCCTACTGATAACTACAGCCTTTTTGTTTAATCCACGGTTTTTCCGCTGTTTTATTGTTTGTTTATTACTGTTATTGTACAGGTATTTTATTGTACAGGTATTTTACACTTACTTTACATTGCTCAGGTACCCATTTCCTTTATCATTCCAACCCCCATTACCATGTCTATCGAGATGATCACTATCGATAAAAGAACTATCACTTACCGAGTGGTTACCATGCCCGGAGATACCACCTACCTTTTCCTTTCTCTTTGTTACATATTGCACGGCCATATCAGGCTCACTCTTGATATCCGGAGGAACATTCTGTCTTATGTATTGAATGACTGGGACAGGTTCAAGGTGTGAACTGATGACGGTACAGGAGATGATTATACTACACAGGAGCACTATAAGAGTGAAATGCTTAAGCCCTTCACCTATGGTTCTGCATGTGAGTTGATGGCTGCCGCTGAATTGTTCGGTTGTCACTTTCAAGTGTACCGAAAATGCCAAATATTTTACACCTTTCGACAACAACCAATGCCTCTTAAACATCTTAGATTCACAGGTGACGATTTCAGTAGTGGACACTTTGATGTTTATGAATGTTTAAACTCTCAAAAGCTGGATGTGATTTTATCGCTGAAACCGGTTGTGTGCTTACAACGCTTGATAGATGCCGAATGTCACTTCAATACAACAAATCCTGCAAATACTGTCATAATTGAAACAAACCATGAAACTCAAACCGATTATGACAGCAGCAATCCAAGCTGTGAGATTTGAGACAAGATTACTGTTCACATGGCCAACTGTAAGTTGCATGCTCAAGAGTAAGCTCAGCGCACAGCTTGGTCATGTTACAACCGGAGGGCCGAACTGACAACATGGTATACAAAGAGATCCTTAACAAATAATTATTGGCATATTTTCCCTCAGTTTAAAAAGGTTTAATTTTCTTCTTAATAAAAATTTTAATGCAGTACTTCGCCGCTGCGAAGTGCGGGTATTTTGCTAGTTATATATATAGATGGGATGATGAGGATTACTGTAGGTATGTTCATATGGTAGTTACTTAATATAATAGTCAACGTACGTGTATGAAAAACACAAAAGGCATCTTTGTACAAATTCATCAAATATTCGTGAAAATGAAAATGAAAAAAAATCTCTGTTTGTCCTATGGTATCTGAAAAGGTCATATGCATGCTCCGCTATGGATATACTCATTTCAAGACCAAGTCAGGGCATGACATCTCAACTGAGCAATGAATAAGCTGATTTGTGAGAATGTCATGAAATATACAAAAGAGAATGTTCATAAATAAGAGTGAACCATACCTTCATTTTTCTGCTCCAGGCATCCAATAGCAGCATAAAAAAGAGAAGTAAAATAATGAGGAGGGAGAATGGGCTGTGCATTATGTGAAATGTTCCACAGTTGTCTTTTCAGTTTTCATAAGTTGATTTGACTCTATTTGGGGCCCAGACAGAGAATAAATGCCAGCCTTTTGTGCATAGAATGACCTCATTCTGTGACTTTGAGAGCACACTGTGGCAAAGATTCTGCTTCTGGCTCTGATGTCCACTACTTCCTACCACAGTCACATCATTACACAATAGAATAATGAGAGAAAGAGTGATTGAGGAGAGACTAGGGATTACAATTATGATGGAAGAAATGAAAGGAATAAAGAAAAGAAAAGATGCAAAAAGATCAGTGCCATTAAATGTATTTGTTAGAATGCTTCCGTAAAATACTTAGTAGTAGATTACAGTGTCACTATGAGTGGTCAGCTGGAGTAGCTGTGGGGATTTCTGGTAACAGGACATCATCCATGGAGATAGCACAAGCTCCTTTTGTTTAATTGTGTTTTCTTCAGTATTCTTCTACATCCAGAAGACAAGCAGGTTAGACTAATTGGCAAGACTAAATCAACCTGGTATGTATTGAAAAGCCCCATAAACAGACTAAAATTCCAATCAGGAAAACAATCGCTCCTGTTAAATGCTCCTGCTCCTTGCAACTTTATAAAAGGTCAATGGACAGACAGATATATTCTTGACTAGTCTGGTAGCTATCCTAAATAAGTACTGTAATTCATGAAGGTTAAAGTCTGTAAACGGAGAAAGGCTCTGTTCTCAGAGAAACTGTGGTACCTATCACTAGGATAGGACTCTAATGTCTTGTGTACCTACCTTTTGTGCCAACCATTACATTCACACACCCAACTAATTCTACTCACTGTCACAGAATTACACCCAACATTGCTAAACACACAGTAGGAATCAGCACTGGAAAGAGAAGCAGTTCATTGGAGGACACACTCACATTATTAGAGTTAACAAAAAATCTAGCAGGAAATCTTTATTATGTGGATGAAAAACCCCAGAGAAAGTAGAAGAAAGAGCACATAAAACAAGGGGGAAAAATGCAAACTGTGAACAGAAAAGGACCAGGCTTGGGAGTTGAATCCAGATAGGTACATGCACCAAATTCTCACTTAGAAATCATTCAGCTCTTGTCATCCTTTTTGGAGAGTGAAAGTTTTTATTATTTATTGAAGTATCTTATGCAAATATATATAGTGTAAATAAAATACAAATCATCTATAATACTGTGCATATTAACCTGTATTATTTTATACTGTACACTAGGAAACATTACACTCAAAGAAATGTAGTTTATGTGTTTATCATGAAGAACATCACCACAAGTCACTTTGCCGAGTGTGCCTCCACCTTTGTTGTGCAGGAGAGTCTTTTATGCTTGGCGCATATAATCAGTTGGCCTGTGTAGTGTACTTCACTGCTATCAGATGACACCACAGTTCTTTTCCTGTTGGCTATGCCATTGCTTGCCATAAGAGCCGCTATTCTTTTTCTGTCAACAACACTGTGTGGTTGCACCACTGTTCTTTTCCTGTCAGCCAGGGTGTGTGGCTACACCACCACCTGCCTTAAAAGGGCCCGAAGCCCAGATGTGACTGAGGTAGACCATTCACATATCATAAGCTCTCAATTAAGACCAAGATATGGGTTCAAGGTCCAGTGGTCTGTGGGTTTTTTGTGTGACAGACAGACAACCCTTAGCATTTTATGTTTGTATAGAATAGATGCTGTACATGCAATATTTAGATATCAAGAATTCCCCTATACATCTATAATAAATCAAATAATATTACAATACACAACCTATAATAAAACACATAATATTACAATATACTTACATTTATATATTGCTCACAGTGTGTTCTGTAATTGTAGAGGCATTAATTGCGATAGAGAACTTAGTTCAACAGTATCCCTATCATCCAGCAGATGTCACCATAGGTACACTTTCAGGGATGTCTGAACTACAGTTTTTAAGACCCCAGTCTATTTATTTGAGATAGTGTGAGAGCATGGAGATGCATTGCTTCCAAGAGCCTGCACAGAGTATTGTAGTCTGGAAGTGTTGGGATTTTGTGACTTCCATGACTCCAGAAATAATTATAATGATGACCCCAGAAATAACTCCAGGGTGGAGTTTAAAGGCCTCTCCCTGTCAGAGAAACATTTAATGTAGAGATGGAAGTACACAAAAGGTTGTCCTGGCTTTAGCTACAGAGAAAATTAAAATGACCAAGGCGAAATAGAGAAAGTGAGAATGTGGGGAATTGGGTAAGCTCTCCACACAGAATACTTACGCCTTTCGGCCTTAACGTTTTAGGTTTCAAAGGGGCTTATTTATAATTTAGTTACTTTTTTTTAACTGGGCAATTGGCCTCCTCTGAAATCTTCTAATTTTATTTAATAAAATTGAGTGGTTTTGTTTACCCTAGAGGCCTGACAATTTTATTTATGGTCTGCATTTTTACTAGATTGTAGAGAAGGACATAGTCAGAACCAGGGCTGCTATCAATGTTTACATTATCCAGGGAAATAAAAAATGTTGTGATCAAGTCAGTGAAAATGGCCTGCCACCAACAAAAGATGGAATTCCTTGTGTGTATGTAGGGAGCTCTGTTTAGGCACTCCTCAAGGAAGAGGAAGTATAATATGGGGACAGGATGACTATATGTTAATAGTCCCCCAGTGGGATAGATGGCAGCAGTGATACACTTTAAGCTGTATGTGGCTCACTGTCTCCACTTGTAATGGACAGGTAATTGAGGTTTGCCTAGCCCTTTAACCATGTGGGTTCATGATTCTAGCAACTCCAGAGGGCCATTGTTAGTATATCTGGTGAGAAGAAAAAGCTAAAGATGAGAGCAGAGGTAGCCCAGAAGAAGAAAATTCTGGTAGGTAGATAGATGGATCAGCCACCCTATCATACTGTTATACAATAGCTTGAAACACTTTTGAGTTAATATTTTATTCTGTTTATTTTGTACCTTGTGTATTATTTTATGCTGTGTCTTCACATACACACAATAAACTCTGTTGCACTCTCCACCACCACTAGAAGGCCATGCATGAGGCTTTCAGTTAAAAAGGAGATAACCTAGCATGGTCTTTTAACGTTGACTTTGTGTTGCACTAGCATTGCAACATGCCAAAGATGCTAATGACACGCATATATATGAACAACAGTGAGATTTACTGGTGCTAAATCAATGATCTTTCTCAGATCAGTTTCAAGTAGCCTGGGCATCTTTGAGGAATATGAAAGTGACATTGAGATCTTGATGGAGGTATTACAGGAAGAACTTTACTATTGTTTATAAGTAACAGAAAGCTTCACAAATACAACATCACTTGGAGGCTGAAAGATCATGCATTAGTGCCATCACAGCACCTAAATTTAGCCTTCCAACATCTATAGAGATGTTGTGCCATCCAAGGACTTCAAGGATCTCTAGGGAATACATCTGACAATGGGATGACAAATTGTAGAAGTGAAATGTTACTCATGGCCTGCATTAAGACATCTGCCTTTGACCATCTCTCATTGTCATCTGTGTGTGTAGTGGATTTGGAATATAGCATCCTTGGACTACTGTGGATATGTGCTAGGTCATTGTCAGTGCTGAGTCTTGTTTCTCATCAGTTTTCTTTGATAGATGTGCCTTGTAATGATACAGCTAACACATCATACTGCATCAATACAACAGTGTGGCATTTTGGGAACAAACCTGTCTGATACCATTTGTCAACAAAACAATGCTCACAGACACACTATTACCACTGCACTAGAATACTTATGGGATGTCAGCAGCCTTTACTCTCTCTAATTTAACATTTGGAGTTACCAGCTGTTGCTTATACCATCAATGGAGTTTTGAACTCATTTTTGGGTATCCTGATTTTTAAACTAAACTGGCTATTGTATTTTACTCTAACACAGCTAATGACTGTACTAGAGTGTGGCTTGCTAGGACTTACGTTTCACCCAAAAAGCTGCTGGCTATCAGTCAGCCCCACCATTCACCTGTAACAGGAAAGGAGAATGTGGAGCCAGATGGTGATGTCAGAACTCTCAGTTCTGCAGACACAGGCCATCAACCACCAGGACTTATGATCTCAACAAAGTGAAAGTCAGCCCAGGCGTTTGAAGGGTTGACATCACAGATGTGTTTGTAGTAAACTTTAACAGCAGGAGAACATAAAATGCTTAGTGAGTCATGTTCCCAATTAAATGTCTACTAGTGTTTGAAAAAAGCCTATTTAACTCTAGTATTAATTTCTGCATTTACGCTGGTGATGTAGACTTAATTTATTCGAAGTAGAGTCTAATATTATAAGACTTAGGTAACGCTTTAGTGTAAGCACTGCAAACATGCTTCTATTACTCATATACAGTTATGTAACAAGACCTTAACAAAGGCTTCTTTTGGCCATACTATGATTTACAAAGTATCCATGAAGTGGTTTTTCACCTTTGTGCAGTATGGCATATTGAAATGTTGGTAAAATTAATTAATTAATTATAAATATGAAGGATTTATAAGTCTTATGTGCAATATCAATAGAAACCTGTCTCAGTTAAGCCATCTCAGACCATTAAAAAAGGAATTTATTTTATTAGGCCATATTGAAGACATGAATAAACAGTTCATTGATGCTTTGTAAGCGTTATTAAGATCAAATGAAGCCTTTGGCACTGTCTTGTTACATAATAGCAAATGGGTAATAGATGCATTTTTATAGTACCTAAATTAAAATGTTCCATAAATTAAAATGTCCAGCCCTGGGGTCCCCTAGTCCAGTCCTGGAGGGCTGCAGTGGCAGTAGGTTTTCATTCTAACCCTTTTCTTAATTAGTTACTTGTTTTTGCAGCTAATTAATTTCTTTTGAATTCATTTTAATTGACTTGTTTTTTAAAGATTTGCCCCCTTGAATTTCTTCATCGTTCCTCTGAATTTCTTCATTTCTTTCCTTAAATGGCATCCGAACAGAAATAAAAGGTGAAGTGAGTGAGAAAACAGAACACCAACTAAGTCAGGGCCTCAAACTTCAACCAATTTTCCTCCAACCAGTTGCTTAATTAGGCTGTGAGTCTTATTGTTAATTAAAATTGTTCTTTAATTTCATGGCTTGTTGCTGCTTTCATTGTGCAATAGCATACACTTCCGAAATGATTGACTTTCTCTTTTCTAAGAGCACTGTTAAAATGTTTTGGGGACATGAGCAGATCAACATTCTTGAGACCTTCATCTTTCTTTATTTTCAGTTAAGTGGACTCACTTTGCTGGTCATGTTTTGGCTCATTATTGTTAAGAAAGAAGAAAGGAGGAGTCAGACCTTTCAAGAGCAAGTCAATTACAATTATTTTAAAAGAAGTTAATTAGCAGCACAAACAGGTCACTAATTAAGAAAAGGGTTAAAATGAAAACCTGTAGCTACTGCAGCCCTCCAGGACCGGAGCTGGGGACCCCGGTCTAGCCCCATCTATATATATGATTCACTAAGTCCATGGCAAGCAAGACGCACAAGACAGAGCCACGCCTGCCAACTCACAGAGCACCGCCCACCAACAATTCACTAAGCGGCCGACCATGGCACGCAAGACAGACCATGGTATACGCACGACAGAGCCCCACCCACCAACAATTCGAGCGAGAGCGAAAGCATTTGCCAAGAATGTTTTCATTAATCAAGAATATATAATTCACTAAGCAGCCAACCAGGGCACGCAAGAAGCAGCACGCAAGACAGATCATGTGATACTCACTAAGCAGGTGACCAGGGCACACAAGAAGCAGCACGCAAAACAGACCATGTGATACGCTCGACAGAGCCCCGCCGACCAACAATTCACTAAGCAGCCGACCATGGCACGCAAGACAGACCATGGGATACGCACGACAGAGCCTCGCCCACCAACAATTCGAGTGAGAGCGAAAGCATTTGCCAAGAATGTTTTCATTAATCAAGAATGAAAGTCGGAGGTTCGAAGATGATCAGATACCGTCGTAGTTCCGACCATAAACGATGCTGACTGGCGATCCGGCGTTATTCCCATGACCCGCCGGACAGCCAACCGGGAAACCAAAGTCTTTGGGTTCCGGGGGGAGTATGGTTGCAAAGCTGAAACTTAAAGGAATGGAGCCTGTGGCTTAATTTGACTCAACACGGGAAACCTCACCCGGCCCGGAGACGGAGAGGATTGACAGATTGATAGCTTTATCTCGATTCTGTGGGTGGTGGTGCATGGCCGTTCTTAGTTGGTGGAGCAATTTGTCTGGTTAATTCCGATAATGAGCGAGACTCCCTCCTGCTAAATAGTTACGCAACCCCCGAGCAGTCGGCGTCCAACTTCTTAGAGGAATGTCTTTCCAGCCCCATCCTTCACTCTGAGAGGTGGGGGCGCGGTGGCGGTCCTCCAGTTTTCAGTCATGGACAATTGTATGTTGCTCTCTCCAAAGTTCTGTCTTTTCATTCACTTACAGTTGTATCCTCAAACCCACCCTGTTTGGACATCTGTGTCTTTCAGGAAGTGTTCACCCATCAGTACATAATTATGCGGTGTATGCTATGCCACGGGTTGGCTAGTACAGTTATATACTAATCATATCATGTCAATGTCAAAAAAAAAATTCCAATGCTGCCTGTGCTTTTGAGTGTGTGTATGTACTGTATACTTACAGTATACTAAATATACTATATATATATGTACATGTAGTGCCTCTACTTGCAAAAATTATTATATTTTTATTATTATTATTTATTATTATTATATTATTATTATATTTTTATTTCAAAGAACCAAAACACAAAGTTACTTTACAGAATCTCCACTCTTTGATATTTTGTTGAATCCCTTTTGTAATAATGATAGCTCTAACTCTTATGAGGTCAGTATGTTCCCAGTTTGCACACTGTTCCAGAATGATTTAAGCCTATTTTCCAAGTTGATTTGCTCCAGTTTGGTCAGGTCAGTTGGTTATTCACTGAAGATTTCAAATAGCACCACAGATTTGTAATCGGATTTTTATCAGGGCTTTGACTGAGCCACTGGAGGACATTCACCTTTATGTCCTTGAATTGTTTTTCACCTTTGGAAATGATAAGCTTCCACAAGGGAGGAATTGAATATGTATACAAATAACATATTTGCTTTTTTTTCTTAATAAGATGTATTTTTGTACAAAAGAATGTAAAAAAAATAATTTGGGTTTTGATTTCATTGTGAGATGGATTATTCAGTAAAATTACAGAACTGATCTTAATAGTAAATATGTATTTTTTATATATGCTGTATGTGAATATACAGTATATCTATATGTATACTGCATATGTGGGATCAAGCAAAGAGAATCAGTCACAGGAGAGTGGTGTAGACAGTGTGATGGAAGTCAAGCACTGTATTTGTCTTGTTTGCAGCACTTGTGCTGCACCCACTTTATAAAATCGCCAGCAGTCTCTACTTCCCGTGCCAGAGTTGGGTGGAGGTGAACAAAGCTTATGAGGAGGAGTGGAGGCGACAGAGGAAGAGATAAGAAAGGACTGTGTAATTGTGCTGTCTGGTGCTTTATACTGTGCTGTGAAGTGGGGAGCAACAGAAAAGCGCTTCCCCCGTTAAATAAAGGCATGTTGTTTGGCAAACATAGTGTCTCAGCCTGTCTGTGTTGGGATTGGGGAGCCGTACATGCCCTGGTGGTCCACAGTGCTTATTTCTATTCATGACCCAATCCATTTTGAGCATTTGTGCACTTCTTTTGACACTATTGTGAAGGAAAATTGGACATTAATAGGGGGTTTTCTGGATCATTCCCTGCACGTGATGCCAATCTCTTATCCTAGAAGTTATTTTAAATGCTCTCTTATTAGAACTATAAGGTATTCCAGATGAATGCAGCTTAAGGTCTGCTCCTCTGGGGAGCTAGAAGGCAACTAAAGGTAACTGTGATCATGTCTCAGGTTTCCTTTCTCAAGGCCTGCCCTTTAAAAAGGGTGTGACTGACCAGAGAAGCATTTGCAGATGTGACTGTAAGGTGAAGCTTCTGGCATGGACCCACACTGCACTGAATAGGGTCTGTATGACCCAGTAGTGTTTCTTGTGAGGCCTGGAACTATCCCAAAAAATGACCCCCCCTCCATCCTTTTAGTTGATTTCAAGCAGATCCTGATGTCAGATATGGAGTAGAAGCAAGGGTTCACCTGACAATGAGGTGAAGGAGAATATGCTAGTGTTATAGGTTGAGAGAATGAGGAAGGTAGGCAGATAAGTCAGGCCCTTGAGTGACTTAATGTTTGTTGTTCTCCTTTTGTACATATTTCTGTGTCTTTGTAAAAGCCTATTTTTTTCCGACAAAACCATTATTAGATTTTGTGGCATCTGAGTGTAATATCTAACACCAGTAATGACGCACTGCACGATAACGTGCAGTGAATACACTTGACTTGAGCATTCATAATTTTCATACTCTTTCTCTGTATGTTTAGCATTCGTTTGCTCAGAGGTTGATGCGCTTGCTGCCTCCTGAGCAGCTCTTCTTTTCTCCACCCTAGCAGCCTGCTGCTTCTCTTCTTTCATCGGCATCTTTTTGCGGTAAAACTGATTAAGTCAGTGTTTGTGTTGTAGCTACTTAGTACGTTTTCTTTAATTTTTCACTTAAGCTTGCACTTAAGTGTTCAATCTGCCTCAAGAATAATGTAAGATATGAAGAGGTAGGGGAAGTGACAGCGAAGGTGGTAGGGATGAGATTGGCACCCGTACACATGCGCCACACAGCCTCCCTGCTGGCTGCTGCCGAGAGTTGATTCTACAATAAAATTAAATAACAATAAAAAGAGGAGCAACCTTTTGAGATCAATCATCACCCCGAAAACGGATAGCAGATATCACATCCTGTATGTGTACCATATTTCAGGTCAATAGATCAGTTTGCAAGCTACAGGTGATTTAAAATCCTGGATAGACACAACGAACAGGTAGCGTATTATATAGACAGATATTATATAAAATCTGAATTTGCCCCTCATACCTCTTCAGTAGCATTAGCCCTGGAATTTCGAGGAGATTCTGATGGCTTGGGGAGGATGCTGTCAAATCCTTGTGTGACCCAGGACAGTATGCCCCCTTGAGTGCTGCAGAAAACAAAGAAATGTACTAGAGAACTCACTATGGAAAAGAATGAAAACAGTTGTAGTAATTGTAATAAATGTTGTTTTAATAGCAAAGGATATGAAAAGCAGTCAGGTTTTTTTTTTAGACAAGAAAGTTTTAAACTAAATGCACTAGCCATAAAGTTTTCATATTTTTTTATAATGTCTGATTACAAAAGTATGGATATATTAAATCTATTTCTTTATAAAAATGGATCACTTACTATTTATCCTCAGCTTGGGCCTCTGTTGTTTCTGATGATCCTTCGGTGGGCTTCTTTGTTTCTGGTACAACTGCAAAAGAAAATTAATTCTTAGCAAAAGAGAAGAACTGGCCCCATAGAGATGTAATTTAAAGTGAGCACTAGGGGGCACTCAAGTGCAATCAATCAGTGGACGTGTGTGAGAGTGATGATATATTGTTTACTATGGCAGTTTCGGTGTATGCACGAAGATGTGGGAGCGTCACATAGCAGAATTAAGTTATAATACAATAGGGTGTGCATGAACAAGGTCCCAACTGTCCACCAAGCTGGTGTCTTTGTTTTCAAAAAGAAAAAGGACAGGAGCCTCTCAGTATCATGGATATAGTATAACAATATTATAGATGACATAATGAAGTTTGTATGTCAAAACTAAAGGAGTATTGTAGAATAAATGAACACACTACCTAATTGTGAAATGTTTGAAACTGGCTTCCGACATGTCCATCTCTGGTTCAGAGCCTTTTGTTTACATGTTTGAGTAAGTTGTGCATACTAACAACTTAGGGCATTTCTTAAGTGGCCTCCTTAAACTGGGTGTAGTTTTATAGCACAGCAGAGAGCCAATTAAAAATTCAAAATGTAGGCAACTCAACAAACAATCAAAGGTACAGATTTCAGCTGGGGGTTTGGGGTAGGGAACTGTCAGCATCTGCAATCTATTCAATGTGTGATGTTGGGAGGCAAAGGGAATCTACAAGTTCCTGTCCTATATTAGTAGTGTGATGGATGGCTGGGGCCCATGCCTGGCCGGGACACCATTTCACCACATCTGCCAGGGGAACAAGGGTGGGAAGCTCAGCATCTCCACCTGGACACTAGATGGCAGCCTTCCTGGGTTGCAGCGGTGCCTCGGATACCTGCAGGGCTCCATGGGGGATCAAGTTCTCATGACCCCCTGTTGGGGTCCGCAGGCGCTGCCAGGGGGTACTGCAACAGGAGCGGCTGGCCCCTTTTGTGCACTGGTTTCCCCTTACCTGGAAGTGCAGCCGGATGTCGATAATCAACCACCTGGAGCACTTCCAGATGCCTGATAAAAGGGAGCCAGCAACCACCACTCTGGACTAAGCTTGTGGAGGAATGGTGGTGGAAGGGAGAAAAGTGCTTTTGTGTGTTACTTGTGCTTGGGACTGTGTTGTGTCTGTGAGTACAAGGAAGGTGTAGCCCACAGATGAAGAAAATAAAAGTATTTGTTTTATTTTACATGTGCCTCCCGTGTCCAATCTGTGTCGGGTCAGGCACTATATAGCGTCATTCTTACAGTAGAAATCATTTTATTGAAAATGGGCATCATTTTCCAAACTATTACCTGCAACATTTGTCTTTGGCTGAACCTTTTCTTTAGCTTCTACTTGTTTGGTAACCTGTTAAAGAACAATAAAAGAATAAGATTCAGGGTGTTTCTTGAAGATGTGACTCATTGATAATACACCTAGAAGTATAAATAAGTGAGGTGTATATTAAGCAAGGCTGATCCTGGTGGGTTCAGTCAGCTGACTCTAATTATCCCTTTAATTGTGTTGATTTAACTGGGGATCAATTACTTTTTCACACAAAAGATGTGGCGTTAGATAATTTTGTTCATTAGAAAATAAAATTTAAAAAGAGTGTTCTTCTTTCGTTATGTAGGTTTTGGTTCTGGTTAAAGCACTGGTGTCAACAACTTACAAAAAGAGTGGAAATCAAGAAGGGTCAATTATTTCTTTACTAAACTGTAGGTGGAACATACCATTGTACTGTAGGGTGGAACATACCATTGTACTGGTACCACCCAGACAGCACCTTTTCAGGTGGTGATGGATAAGAAAACAACTATGCTAGTAAAAAGAGAAACTTGTCTAAATTAAGTCTTATTTGCTATTTATTGCATACCTAAAGGTTCACTTCTAATCGGCTATAACATAGCATTATACAATCTGTTCAGTCCAATTTAGGTTTGTCGGGTGCCTTTCCGGCTAGCACCGAGCATAGGGCAGGAACCAACCCTGGATGGGATGCCAGTTGATCATAGGGCACACTCACAACACGCATCCAGGGGCAGCTCTCTCTAAATCTCAAAAAATATTAAACACCCGTTAAGCAAAGGTCTCTATGTAAAGAGAGTTTGGACACGTGATTGTTGTTATTGTTTACATCCCTCCTCAAGCGAACGCAGACATAGTGAGTGACATCATCCATTCCGCAGTTGCTAAGTTACAAACGCAGCACCCTGAGGCACTTGTGCTAATCGCTGGAGACTTTAACCATGTAACGCTGGACAAAACATTACCTGCCTTCTCCCAGTATGTGGATTGTAACACCCGGGAAAATAGGACTATAGACCTACTGTATGCAAACGTTAAAGACGCATACAGCGCCACCCCGCTGCCTGCGCTTGGGAAAGCAGATCATAACCTGGTTCTGCTTCAGCCTCAATACAAACCAATAGTGAGGGCGCTACCTACAACTACACGCTCATTCAGGAAGTGGTCCCCTGAGGCAGAGCAGGCTCTGAGAGACTGCTTTGGAACTACAGACTGGGATATATTGCTTGGGTCACATAGTGAGAACATTGAAGAGGCTGTTGAATGCACAACTGATTACATCAACTTCTGTATGGACATTGTAGTTCCAGTAAGAACAGTATGCTGCTATGCTAACAACAAGCCATGGGTTACAAGTGACATCAAGGGCCTTTTGAACCAAAAGAAAGGAGCTTTTAAAGGTGGTGATCAGCATGAGCCCAAGTGTGTGCAGAAGGAACTCCGAGTCCAGCTCAGGGCGGCGAAAGAGCAGTACAGGAGAAAGCTGGAGCAGAAGTTGCAGAACAACAGCATGAAGGAAGTGTGGGATGGGATGAAGATTATCACTGGCTGCAGCTCGAAGCGGGTGCCGCCATCGAGACAGACGTGGAGAGAGCAAACCAAATGAACAACTTCTTTAATAGGTTTGATCACAGTAACCCACTCTCACCTCGGAGTACTGCATCCTTCAACCATCCTTCTGCTGATACCAGCATAGGTGAGACATCCCCACCCACAATTACAGCAGCCCATGTGAGCAGAGAGCTGAAAAGACTTCGTGTCAGCAAAGCAGCGGGTCCAGATGGTGTATCGCCACGACTGCTGAAGGCATGTGCGTTGGAACTGGGGAGTCCTCTACAGCGCATCTTCAACCTGAGCCTGGAACAGGGAGAGTCCCAAGGCTTTGGAAAACATCTTGTATCACCCCTGTCCCAAAGGTATCACGTCCTAGTGAGCTGAATGACTTCCGGCCTGTTGCTCTGACGTCACATCTGATGAAGACCATGGAGCGACTGCTGCTTCACCACCTGAGGCCACAGGTCCGTCACGCCCTCGACCCTCTGCAGTTCGCATACCAGGAGAAGGTGGGAGCGGAGGATGCCATCATCTATATGCTACACCGATCCCTCTCCCACCTGGACAGAGGCAGTGGTGCTGTAAGAATTATGTTTTGGACTTCTCTAGCGCCTTCAACACCATCCAACCTCTGCTCCTTAGAGATAAGCTGACTGAGATGGGAGTAGACTCACACCTGGTGGCATGGATTGTGGACTATCTTACAGACAGACCTCAATATGTGCGTCTTGGGAACTGCAGGTCTGACATTGTGTTCAGCAATTCAGGGGCGCTGCAGGGGACTGTACTTTCTCCAGTCCTGTTCAGCCTATATACATCAGACTTCCAATATGACTCGGAGTCTTGCCACGTGCAAAAGTTCGCTGATGACACTGCTATTGTGGGCTGCATCAGGAGTGGGCAGGAGGAGGAGTACAGAAAGTTAATCAAAGACTTTGTTAAATGGTGTGACTCAAACCACTTACACCTTAACACCAGCAAGACCAAGGAGCTGGTGGTGGATTTTAGGAGGCCTAGGCCCCTCATGGACCCTGTGATCATCAGAGGTGACTGTGTGCAGAGGGTGCATAAAGATAAAAAAAACGCCTCACGCCTGGACAAACTTGTTAAGAAGGGAGGCTCTATTGTAGGAGTAAAGTTGGACAGTTTAACATCTGTGGCAGAGCGACGGGCATTAAGCAAACTCCTGTCAATCATGAAGAATCTACTGCATCCACTGAACAGTGTCATCTCCAGGCAGAGGAGTAGCTTCAGCGAAAGACTGCTGTCAGTGTCCTGCTCCACTGACAGACTGAGGAGATCGTTCCTCCCCCACACTATGCGACTCTTCAATTCCACCCGGGGGAGTAAATGCTAACATTAATTTTATTTTTATTTTTTTCATTTTTTTCATTTTATTACTATTTAATTTAATATTGTTTCTTTGTATCAGTATACTGCTGCTGGATTATGTGAATTTCCCCTTGGGATTAATAAAGTATCTATCTATCTATCTATCTATCTATCTATCTATCTATCTATCTATCTATCTATCTATCTATCTATCTATCTATCTATCTATCTATCTATCTATCTATCTATCTGTCTATCTATCTATCTATCTATCTAAAGAGCTAGAAAGAAGAAGCTCCCAGTCACAAGGCCCAAATGTGGTTAAAATGTGAGTTTCTAGTTTTCTTCCATTTATTTCTTATTATTACATGCTGTTGGATTTGCTTGGGTTTACTGTTTCATTTGGAATGCAAACCGGGGTGAATTTAAAGTCATAATAAGTGGAATACTATTTGGATTGGCTAGCAAGTGAAGTGAATGTAACATTGTGATATGACACTCACTGTGTCCATACAAGGCAAACTCTTTCCTGTTTCTTCTCCAGATCCTTTGGGAAGGAACTTATTGCCTCAGCTTTATTTAGGTGATCTAGAATTGGTATTTATCAAACAGAAATGGAACTTCCACCCATGAGTGTGAAATCTGGCCATCATGTTGTTAGGCCTTGTCCAATTGGCATTAACGTGTCAGTTCCTCTTTACACCCTTTAGGAGGGTGAGACTTCCAGTCTATTATTACGTCTAGTTTAACCTCTACTTCTAATAGACAGAACACACTGCAACAATCCAGTGTATCATGCAACCCCAAACTTAAGCTGATAAATAAAGAAAGAAACAGACAAATCATTGAGATGAGTTCTCTTTACCGGTGGCGCTTGTGGCACTGGAGCAGGAGTCGGAGTTGGCTTTGGAGATGACTCCTCTTTGTCTGTTTCATCCTTTTTCAATTCCCTTGGGGGTTCTGGTGGCTGAGGGACGATCTTCACCACCCAACTAAACATCCTGCAATGTAATGAAAGTCATGT
Source organism: Polypterus senegalus (assembly GCF_016835505.1). Lineage (NCBI taxonomy): Eukaryota > Metazoa > Chordata > Cladistia > Polypteriformes > Polypteridae > Polypterus > Polypterus senegalus. Next base: position 69,787,964 of record NC_053162.1, on the reverse strand, counting down.
CATAGCTGGAAAATACGTCATGCAACATGATGTCTTCTTTTTTTTGTACTTGTTTTTTGCTGGAGTTAGGAGAAGTATCTTTTTACAAAGCCACAGCAACATCATGTCAATGCAGAATTAGGACAAAATTTCAGAACAGTTATAGGAAGAAGAGATGTTTTATACATTTGGATAAAAAGCAAGCATCAAACAGCAATGGCAGAGGACTTAGTGTACAGTTTGCCAAAAAAATGCAAAATACAACGGTTCAAAAGTTAGTGAGTTAAGTGTTAAAAAAACAAGTTACATTAGGGGTAATGTTTATGTAATTGAGAATGTGTGTACTCTTCACACTAACTCTTAACTACACTAACCTCTAACCTTATCTTCTATCCTAGAACTCTACTTGTGTTATTTGTTAAAATTGCACTTAGCCCATGGTGCCGTTCACACTAAACCCTAACCAAAATTTCCTCTAACCCTAAATTTCACCCAAATGATGACATAAGGGCTGAACCTTTTATCAGAGAAGTTTTACGAACATGGTGCCATGTAACTGGCACATACACATTTTCAATCACGCAGCAGATGTTCTCTAAAGCACAACATATTGCTCAGGTCAATGTCGCGCCAGAACGGTTAAATGAACAGATGTGGAAAAGACTTGTCTGTTTCTTATGTTGTTGTTGTCATATGCATGAAACTGGTGTCATATGTCTGCTTGTCTGTCTGGGTTGACTATTTATAGATGCAGGATTCTATCTAATTGTATTATTAGTAAGATCAAACATCCAATTTGGAAAACGTTACTTTTATTTATGATCATAAAGAATATTGATATTCTGTGTATAGAAGTACAACGTAAGAGTTTTGATTAAAAGGAAAAGTATCTTGCTGATTGACTTCATTTATTATTTATAAATTAACGGTCTTTGGGCGGTGGCACAATTTTAATACTGCTGTCTCACATCTCCAGGAATTCTTTCCAGGACACGATGTGGAATTTGTATATTCTCCCATCGTCTGCTCCACTTTTTCTTTTACACATCCAAAGATGTTCTGGTTAGGTTAAATTGGATATTCCAGGTTGGTGTGTATGGCAACTGTGACAGGCTGGTGCCCTTTCCAGACCTTTTCTAGTCTTGAATCCAGTACTGCTGAAATAAGCTCTGGCCCCTCATGAACCTGAATGGGATTAGGTGAATTTGAGAATATGGAAGAAGATGATATGCTGTGGCAACCCCTAATGGGAGCAGCCGAAAGAAGAAGATTTTGTCAAATTTGTTATGGGTATGGCCAAAGGCAGAAATCATGCCAAAAGACTACTTTGGCTGATTACCAGCTAAGGGTGATCTGTGTATTCTTTTTTTCTAATAGTATTGGCTTCCTCACACAATCTAAAGGCACAATTTTAATTTGACTGGTGTCTATAAATATGTGTGTATTCATATGTGAGTGTCTTTCCATGGTTTCTCCTTGACAATAATGAGATCAGGGAGAAATAAAATGGAGATGTTGTCTTTAGTCTCCTACTTCTCAGATTTTACTCCAGAGAAAAAAATACCCTGATATTCTTACAAGGGTCTCCCCTTGAGTTTCAGTAGAGATCTCAGCAAAGTCACACAGTGGGCTGTGAATTGACATGTTTTTTTGCACTTTGAAAGTATTTGTTTGCTCAGTAATATACATGTACGGTAGTAATCAAACACTTTACTAGGATTACAAAACTGTAGTCCTTGCTTTGGAATAATACTATTAGCTGCTCTAATTTATATTGCTGTGCTCCAGTAAGATCAAACTCATTCTAGAAGAAAAGGCAGACAGTGTGGCATAGTGGTTAAGACTTTGGATTTCAAATCCTGAGTTTGTGGATACAAATCCCACTACTGACACCACTGTGTGACCATGAGCAAGTCACTTCATTTGTTGCTTGCGCTACAATTAGCAAAAGAAAAAAAAATGGAACTGATCTCAAATGTTGCAAGTCCCCTGGATAAAGGAATCATTTCAATAATAAATAAAAAAGTATGAACACTTGAAAGAGATTAAAACAAGACTAGTAAGCGATTTCACAAAATACAACGTGCTTTTCAAAACAGATTCTCAAATTTGACACCATTTACTTCAGTTGTATCTCATGCTTCTTTTTGTTGTCTAAAGCTGTTTCTCTCGAGGGATTCTAAGGGAAACCCCCTTGTCAAAGTTGATCCTTAAATGAAACATAATTGTCGTTTCATGAGTCATGAGCCATCAAAAATCAACCTTTGAGAATTAAAATTTTCCTATAGATTGTGTAATGGATTAGCATCTCATCCAGAGTGACCCCCTGCCTGGTGCCCAAGCCTGCCCGGGTAAACTTCAGCAGCTCACAATCCTGTCTAGGAATGAACAGGCTTAGAAGATGGATGATGGCATTGGCTGAGCTACAAGCATCTGTCAATGAGAATATTGTATAAAGTTTCAGTTATTTATATACAATGCCATCTTTTTAATGTTACCTTCATGTCCTTTATATTTGGATGTTCAGCATATTATACAGTGTATGGAAGTACAGAATTTCACAAATAACAAATTAGGAATTAATCCAGATGAAAAAGAGATATCTTGATCTCATTATAAAAGAATACTTTAGATGTCCTTGTATTTTTTTTCCAGTTTTCCTCCGGTACATATTAGACTATGTGCCGACTCTAAATAGGCCCATTGAGAGTACGATGAATGAGCACCCCATCCAGAATTCATTCCTGCCTTGCATCCTCTAAATCAGATTAAAGCTCCATCTTTGCACACTCCCACAATGGCATTCACAGGTTAAATAAATAGATGCTTCCGAAGATATAAAATATCCTAAATAATCATTTTTATAAATAGCTAACTTTTTCATTAGACACAAAATAAAGTTTTAAGGACTTGCAAGGCAGGAAAGACAACATTTGTTTCACACCTAAGTATGAATTGCTTAACAAACTGTTGAAAGCAGCAAGCTTTACCCATACAGATCATTCAGGGTTTGTACTTCTCATTCAAGCCCTTAAAACTCAGGAACACACCAAGTAAAACAATCATGTCATTAATTAAATGGTATGTCAGACCTGGGTCACTACTGGACAGCATTGGTGACTTTAAACCGGCAATAATTAGTTTTTTGAAACATGCACAATTCTGGCCACACTTGGGGAAAAGAAATGAATTTCATCTTAGCATAAATCCAGATTGTTTAATTTCACGTGAAAAACCATTTGGCTGCTGGCAAGCAGAAGAGACTAGTTTATTCATCTGGTTTGACTAAAGCCCAGTTTTGAATCTGTAACTTTTGGGGAGAACAACATTTACATTTGATATGTCTTTTCATTACTGAGGAAGTCACTAAATACAAAGACAATTCGTTTGTTGGGTAAGAAATCTCAGTATAAACCAATTCAAACAGCTTGAGGCAAAACAAATGGACACCAGAATCAGATATTGAATCATTTCCTCTTAAAAAGTTCCTTTCACAGACACTTAATCAAATGTCACTTTACGCAATAAATCAGAAATGCCTTGAAAACAACAGACATGGTAACATTCTGAATAATACACATAGCAAAGAAAGACTGGAGGAGTGTCAAACCATTAACAGAATATTAGAGAGAATTAAAGACAAAATGAGATCTCTTAAAAAGTAATCTTTCAGGCATAATGATGTGTTCTTCCACATCTCCTTCAGCACAAGTCTTGAAGGCTCCACATTTGTAATTCATACACAAAAATCAAAACTAAAATTTAAACCAATAACTGCAAGTCTTCCAGAAGAATTAATAAATGAAATAAAATCCATTTACCTTTGTGGCTGTGTATGGAAGAAATCTCATGCCAGTTGTACCTGTTCAGCCCGAACAAGCTCCAGGAAGCACATCTGATTGACTCCAGCTTTGCAGATTAGTCCTGGAACCCTAACAGGATTACACCTTGAAGGACAGATGCAGATTAATCTTCCGTGTAGCTGTGTTTATGACCCTTGCACTAGGAGGCCTTGCTTATTGCACAAATGGCTTAAAGGCAGCACCTTCTGGGAAGAAGGATCCACATTTTCTCCACCTGGGTACCATATTACCATCACTGCATCTGACACTTCACATCACACATGTTCTCAAAGGTCTACTAGATTCCAGGCTATGATACTAAGCTTTACTGTTGTGATTAACACTTTGCAAATGTGAACACAAACATTTCAAAGCAGGGTGAAATATAATGAAATACAGTATCTGTAAAGTGATTATCTGGGACAAGGGAATAGAAAATATGAGCAACATAAGATCCCTGGGAAATACTTCACTCTGCAGGCAGTAGAGTAAATGCCACTGTCTGTCTCTAGTTAACAGCTTAATTTGGGTGTGACACCATCAAAATGGACAGTTATTTAGGCTAGCCCTAAATACTTGTATTAACTGGCAACTTCTATTTCATAAACTAAAGCTATGAAAATGTACACCTAGATTAATGTCTAAATGACCTATTCTATCCCACAAGGCATCCCAGGACCATTGCTGTACATCAATCTGAAAAGAGTGGTACAAGTGTGGTGGGGAAATGCAGTGGAAGGAGCTGATGCCTCTTGGATCCACCATCCTGGGTCTGAACCCTGTACCCAGACACTGCTGGAATGGGGCCTATACATTCTACTAGCAGCTGTACTTGTGTTTTCCTCCAGTGTACTCTGGTTTACAGAAGTCCTCACAGTTATGCAGTTTTGGCTAATTGGTGACTCTTAATTAGCTCCAGTGTGACTGTGGGCAATGAATTGACTGCTTCCCTGTCCAGGTCTGCTACATGCCTTGCACCCAGTGCTACTTGAATATTCTACAGCTTCCATGGCCTTGAATCGTATTAAGTGGGTTTGAGAATGTTCCAGTGTGTTAAACTGTATTGTTCCTACAGCCATCCTGTGGAAAATGTGAATGGCACTCTAGAGTGGCAAGACTTTATGCAAAACCTTTTGATAGTCACTACAACCATAAAGTAGTAATGATCTCTCAGAAAATTCAAAGTCTTTCCCTTTCAGATAGATAGAAAATGCTATATATACATGAGTACATGTGTCGTGTACTCTTTGCATTATTTGGTAGGTACTATATAATATATCTATGATCTGCTTCTCGCAACTGAGACGACGTGGCAGATGTTAGCCGACTGGCCAACCAACCACAATTATTACCTAGTAGATAACTATCCAAGTAATCAGATTGTGATTCAGACCTATGAATGTAATACTCTGATCTTCATGCTGTCAATTAAGTACGAGAACCAGCTGCCATGTAATGTAATGTAATGTTAGAGGTTTCACTTCAGGAGCTGACATCTGAGGTTTAGTCCACATAAGGGGAAGCAAAGATGTGTACACCTGATAAGCCCCAATTAGGGTGAAACACGTGTTGTGTACTATTTATTATTTGGCAGGTAAAATATCACACACACACACACACACATATATATATGTATATATATACATAGTGCCTGTAGTAAGTATTTAGACCATTTCACTTTTTACACGGTTTATGTTACAGCATTATGCTAAACTCATTTAATATTATTAATTTATTTTTTTCCTTCATCAAAGAATACTCAATATCCTAAGATTTTACACATTTTGTAATTTTTTTGAAATAAAAAAAGGAAATCTCACTTTGATACAAGTATTCAGATCTGTTACTCAGTACTTCATTGAAACACCTTTGGCAGCAATTATAGCCTGGAACCTCCTTGAGGATGACAAGCTTTGCACAAGATTTGGTGATTTTTCTGCTGTTCTTCTCTGCAGATCCTCAAAACCTCTCAAAGGGTGGATGGAGCCCATCAGTGGACAGCTACTTACAGGTCTCTCCAGAGATGTTTGATTTGGGTACAAGTACAGGCTCTGGCTGGGTAACTCAAGGACATCCCCAGAGTTGCCTTTCCTTTGTGCTTAGGGTGATTGTCCTGATGGAAGGCAAACCTTCAGCCCAGTGTTTAGTCTAGAGCATTCTGTGGAAGGTTTTCATTAAGGATATTTCTGTTTTGCTCCATGTAGATTTCCCACAACCCTGAGTAGTCTCCCAAACCCTACTGCTGTAAAGCAACCACACAGAAGAATTCCCACCATCATTCTTCACTGTTGGAATTGTATTGCAAAGGTGATTTGTTATGCTTATAACTGAGGCCAAACAGTTCAATCTTGGTTTCATCAAATCAGAGACATCTTGAGTGTCATAATCTGAGAGTCCATTAGGTGCCTTTAATTTTCTGGCTACTGTGCCTTAAAACCTAGATTAGTGAAATGCTGCAATGGTAGATGTCCTCCTGAGAGTTTCACTCTGGAGCTCTGCCAGGGTGGAAATTCAGTTCTTGGTCATCTCTCTTACCAAGAGATTGGTCAGTTTGACCAGGTAAGCAGCCTTGAAAGAGCTGTGGTTGTTCAAGGTTCTTTCATTTAAGAATTATGGAGGCCACTGTGCTCTTGGGATCCTTCAGTGCTACAGATTTCCTGTAGCCTACTTCCAGATCTGTACCTCAACACAATCCTGTGTTTAAACTCTGCAAGCAATTCCTTTGACCTCACACCTTGGTTTTTATAATGATACTCAATGTCAGCTGTGGGACCTTATATAGACAGGTGTGTGTCTTTCTTAATAATGTGCAATCAGTTGAATTGACCACAGGTGGGCTCCAAACAAGAGTTAGAGACAGCTCAACAATGAGCAATAGATTGGGATACACCCGAGCTAGATTTGAAGTGTCTTAGCAAAGAGTCTAAATACATGTGTCAATGTGATGTTTCAGTTTCTTATTTTTAAAACATTTACACAAATTTCTAAAATCCTGTTTCTGCCTTGCCATTCTGGTGTATTGAGTGCCACTTGATGTGGGGAAAAAATGAATTCACATAATATTAGCATAAGGCTGCAACAGATCAAAATGTGAAAAGGTGAAGCACTCTGAATACTTTCTGACTGTATTATATACACAAGCTCACACACACATGCACACACACCCACACACATACAGTATCCAACAGTTCTCAATGTACACTGTGATTGAATAACTTTCTTGGCTTTATTTTATTAGTGGGATCAATACCATATGTACAAAGAATTTCTGTTAATTACACATTTTGCATTAAGCACAAAAGGTTTTACTACCAAACTCACTGCCAACCAATTTACACCTTTACTTTGTATGCCATTTTTAAATTTTGCTGTCCTGTCATTTAAAGTCTATAGTTTAAGGTAAATGTCTGTTTGTTAGAGCTTTCTATTTTGTCGTCCTATCCAAGGATAGTTTGTTGCATGTGTTCAGTGATGCTGAGACGCTGGACTTCAGCTCCCTGAGACCCTGAATTCTAAACTAGATATGTAGGTACAGTACATGAAGCAATAGATGATGTGACAGATAGGGGGCTCTGTCGTCCCCTTGAACCCTCAGACCAGACGCCAGACACCAGATAAAAGTCCAATAATTTTCTTTATTTGGACAAAACAGTGCACAAAGCACCCTCCACTCCACTTTACTCATAAACAATAATCAATAATAATCCAACAATAAACAATCCTCCACACCCAGACACGTTGTCACCCTACCACCCGACTCAGCTCATCCGTCTGGGATTTCCCAGAGCCCTTTATAGTCCTTGACTCGGAAGTGCTTCTGATCCCTCAGTCCATGTGATTATCCAGCACCTCCGGGTCAGGTAAAAACTCCTCTTCTTCAACCCGGAAGCATGTCATTTCCTCTGTCCATGTGACTTTGACGTACTTCCGGGCTGTATGGAAAATACTCCTTGTTCCTCCCTGCAGCGTCCTCTAGCGGCCCCCATGGTATCCAGCAGGGCCGTGGATAAAAACTCTATTGTCCAGGACTCCCTGCTGGCCTTCGGGGCACCTCAATGCTGCAGGGAGGGCTCCATCTGGCGACCTGGGGGAATGAACGACCAGCCATATGCCACAATGGATAATTCTCAATTTTTTTTGAAAATGCTTATTTCAGTGAAGTGTAAAATGAAGCTGGAGATTACCTTCTCTGTATCAGCTGCAGGTTGGCAATTGTAAGACATGATTATGCACATATAAAGCAAAATAAACAGAATGAAATTAACACATACGTGTAAATCTATACCTACATATACAAATTCAAGTGTTAACTTAATATTACAAGTTTTAAGTTTAACATTGATTTTGCTGTGTACTTAAACATAATCTACTGATCTGTTTTAAATATTTAACATTTCTAACCCTGAAGCATTTTGTTTTTTCAGATTCATTTCTGAGTTTTTCTTCTTGGCTACCATACAATTTATTCAACTGACAAATATAAATGAATTGTGAAACTCATGTGTTTTACTTCTATAGTTTATTCTAATCACCACAATTAAATGCTTGCTATAATTCGTTAAACTAAAGAGACCTTTTTATTTTATTTTCTTTGTTGTCTACATTATCCAGAGAGTAAAAGCATTTCAATTCATCTTGCACATCTGACATTTCTCATTCCACATATGGAAGTTTTTTCTGCTTTTGTGGCTTGTAGACTTACTGAAACCGATAAAAAGCAGAGAGCAGAACTTTCTTCATTCCAATTTAAATACAAACAGCCTCCTAAAAAATGGAAATCTACCAGGAACTGGTAAAAAGATATTCTTTAAATTTTAAATTATAATAGCACTAGGGTGTTGTACCATGTTAACCGTTATGGATGTAGTGAAAAGTGAAGCAAAATGACACCTTTTATTGGCTAACTAAACAGAGTACAATATGCAAGCTTTTGAAATAACTCAGGCCCCTTCTACACATCTTGCCTGAAGAAGGGGCCTGAGTTTCCTTTAAAAGCTTATACATTGTAATCTTTTAAGTTAGCCAATAAACGGTATCATTTTGCTTCACTTCTCACTACAATTATAATAGCAGGAATTTGTTTCCATGCCACTTTGGATGGGTTCCTGCCTTGTGTACATCACTGCTAAGACAAGTTATGCATTCTTGTGATTGATTGTAAATGACTGAAAGAACAGAATCAATGAAGAGATCTTTACATGCTTCTCATAACAAGATGACCCTGCTGGAAGAAGGTGCTCAGAAATGCATAACCTTGATGACAGACTGCTATGACTAGCTGATTGGGATGGACTGTTACTTTCTTTATTTAAGAAGAGCAGCCTTGAGGCTGAGTGGTTGGTTGCCTGATCAACCTGCTAAACAGACTCACATCGTGCCTATAACGTTTTTTTTTTTATTTAATCTACCTGGACTTCAATACTCAAAACATGTTAAACTAAAGTAATGTGCATTGAAAACACTTTAGGGTGGCCTTCATTATACAATAAAAATCTTGCTTACTGCATGTTGAATTTTTGGAAGTGTTGTCTTTGCCCTTCAGACCGTGAAAATAATCATATTATTGCTGTGCCCTGCATTGTGAGGATGCTGAAGAAAGAATACCACCTTGTCCAAGGGATAGAAATAAGTGGCTGATTCATATGTCAGCAAAACAGCAGATTTGCAAAGTAGGACATTTATTAGATTTGCAGTGAGCAATGGGAGTCACATTCATGTTATGCTTAAGCTTAGAATCAGTTCAGTTATCGCCTTAGTCAACTTAAAGCGAGTGTTTAAGCAAGTGAGAAAAAAGCTCTCCGGGTGTCCCTTCTCTTCTTCCCCCCAGCACATCCTGGTGTGGCAGAAGTGCTGAGGTCCAGGGTCCCCAAGGCATTGGGGCGCCCCCTGACGGTGACCATGGGTCCCTACAGGGTTGGGCTTCCAAGCCCTCTACCCGTGGCCCCCAAAGCATCTAGGAAGGCATCCCCCACATGATCCAGGGTGGGCATTAACCCTCTTCCGGTCCCTCAAGGCGTCCCGGCCGGGTTATTGCACCTGGCATCCCTGACAGTAGAAATGTTTAAAGTGGGAAGAACAAGTTTAAATGACAAAGCTTGATGTGGTAGACCATCAACATCACGCACACAAACCCACTTCTCATCAGAGAAGAACGACAAATTATTTTGTCTGCTGTTGCTGCACATTTGGATATCAGCTATAATTCTGTACATGCCATATTGCATGATTACTGGGGTACCATAAAGTTTACTGAAGATGGGTACCCAAACAACTTTCTGAGCTACACAAGCCAACATCCTTCCGTGAACTTCAGGAGGCTTCACTCCCTCTGCCCGAAGAAATCTCACTACGGTGTGTTGTTCAATAATGGTGCAATCTCGAGGTGGAGTGTCCATGTTCATTTGACCGTTGCATCAACTAAACTAATCGCAGAGGGATGCGCTGAGTGTTCAGAATACCCATAAGCCATTGCAAATGTGTTGTAATGCATCAGCTTCTATCTGCTGCACTTGCTGTGTCATTTTCAACTTGCCTTTACTTTTTGATTTACCCTCATAGATTTGGTGAAGATGGGTGCGTCTTGTTTTTATGACAAAAAAGTGCTGCCAATAGTGCCCGGAGCAACTTTACCTCCCGTTGACTCTGTAATTAAAATACGGTTTTCAGAAAATTCACAGACAGTTGTGGGGACTTAATTCAGGATGGTCTAATCTTTTAGATGTATACATTTTTTTCCTACTTCTCCTATCCCACTACATTTAATTATGTCTTGCTGACTTCTGGCGTTCCTTAAAATGAACAGCACAAATAATAAAGCAAGCTCCATTGTAATTTGTATTACCTTCATGAGGATTGTCTTCATTTTTGATTAACTTTAAAGCTTTCAAGGTTGAGGGCATCGCCATATTAGTCAGGAGCTGGCAAGGGTAAAAGTGAAGAAAGCTGCCAGGAAACAGAGACAGTGACCCTGGTGATTGGCAAGGCTACCTACTAAAATGGAAAAGCGCTCATCTGTCATGAGCTGGGCATTGTGTTGATGATGTGGAGTGCAGGGAAGAACAAAATGAGTGGGCCAATGGTATTTCAGTAACAATACATGCATCTTATAATGCAAACTCATTATTTAAAGTGACAAAATGCATTATACTCTGGTCTGAGTGTTAGTCTAGAGCTACTGCAAATTGTAGTGTCTCAGGTATTTAGCACTGCTGCAAAACAGATTCATAATTCATCACCTATCCTTTCCATTTTTATTTGGATTTTTTCCTGTTTTACTATTTACACCTTCATACCAAAGATACATATTGTAGATTAAGTCAATCAATAACTCTGTGTTCCTACAGTAAATTTCTTTGTAAGAGATCAAATAATATACAATACATCACTGTGGTCAACATATTTAATAACCTTTGCACTCATACAATATACATAAACTGCGTATGAAATATAATTCTTTCACATGCAATAAATATGCATATATTATGTATATATGATTATGTTACATTAATGGCTTTTCCTTTTAATTACATATTCTTGTTTTTTGTCTTCACTACTATGCTGAATAAGTCTTTAAGAAAGCACTTTTGTTGGGCTCTGCCAGGACTTCCACCAAAATGAATGGTGAACCTTCAGAGTTTAATACTGACTGGTATATCATGCCAGAACAATATTATATTAAAGTTTTAAAGCATGTTGCCACACCCTGGCACTTGAGAAACCCATAACCACTGGACCTCGACATGCTTGACCACCATAGCATGATGACCAGTTCAACTCTCAGAGATTTGGATTCCAGTCCTTCATAGCTTCTCAAGCTAGGCCAGCATCTGGAGGAAGCTACAGCCAGAAGACCAACAGTGCCTCAGCTAACAATCCTAAGCAAACCACTGCAGCTACATTCAATCTGCCAAATTCCACGTGTTTTTTGGTATAACCTGATATTGATTATATGCTTAATGATTATTTAACACAAGGTAAGTAACAGATTATTTTTTATGCTATAACTGGCTTTTGTTGCTGTTACTTTAAGCAGAGATGCCTTTTCACAGTACATACAGTATTCTAATATTGGTCTATTGGTATAGTAAATAATCCTGGCTGGGGCTGCTGCTGCTGCTGTCTCTTATTTAATGATAGAATGAAGACCACCCTTTCTGATCTTGTTTTCCACATGCTGTTAATTAATCTTTAAGCTGGGGGGGGGACCGTGCTGCCTAATGGTATTCTTCCATCATTATCACTGCCACACTGTACTATATATTAATTTAGTCTGTTATTCAAAACAGCTTATCCTGTTTTGTTACATTGCACAATGTTATGTGTTTTTTCTGTAATTGTGATGAAGAGCCCAGCAAGGAATGCAATTGGAAGGGAATTTCTGTAGTGCACAGCAGGACTCTAGTCATTATAGGCTCTAGTAATCAGTGCATTGGCTATTCCTGAATAGCAACGTCACTTCTGGCCAACTCAGATGACATCACTTCCGGCGCTGACAAAATTACACCACTTCCGGCCATTCATGATGACGTCATTTCCACAATGTCACTTCCTTCCACCATGTTTTTCTTGATTGCTATATACATGCTATATAAATATATATATACAAGGGACATTCAGTGAAGGCTGGAAGAGTAGCAATTGGGCATTAAAAAGTTGGTATAACGCTAGGAAAATTACATCTCAATTGAAGCTGACTATGTAGAAAAGTGATGTCATTTGTTTTTGAAATTCTTAATAAATAAAGTTTAAAAAAAGTGCAGAACATTTTTGAACGTCCCTTGTATATATATATATATATATATATATATATATATATATATATATATATATATATATATATGTGAAACCTGGCCCGGCACAGACAGACGGACATCATTTTGCACCCACACACCGTTTATTTACACTATTTACAATCATATAAAATGTCACGTGCTCTCACGAACCCCAGTGCCTCTTGCACTGATTTCCCCAAAGTCCAGGGCCCACAGTCTCTGTGCCTTTGTCCTGGCCGCCTCCTGTCCGCTCTCCAGCTCAGTCCTTCTGCCTCCCGACTTCCACCAATGACTGGAGGGAGGCGGCCCCTTAAATAAGGCTCCCGGATGAGCCCCAGGTGCTTCCGCCATCTGCTCCTTGGCCACGCCCCAGCGTGGCGGAAGTGTCGGCTGCCTTCCTGGCAGCTCTCCGGGGGCCACACAAAGTCTTCCCCGGCACTTCCTGGTGTGGCGGAAGTGCCGGCTCCCGGATAATTAGGCACCGGGGCGCCGCCTGGCGGTGGCCACGGGTCCCTACAGGGCTGGGCTTCAAAGCCCTGTACCCGAGGCCCCTTGCCTAACCAGGACGGACGCCCCCACTCTGTCTGGAGGAGGCACTCGCCCTCCTCCGGTCCTCAAGCGTCCGGCGGGCTCCTGCCCGACTGGTAACCGCGACGGATAAACCGGCATCGGCGCGCCTGGCGGTGACCACGGGCCCCTACAGGGAAGGGCTTCCATGCCCTCAACCCGTGGCCCCAACAGAACCAGGACGGACGCCTCGCGGTCTGGAGGAGGCACAAGCCCTCCTCACGTCCTCCTGGCGTCGGGGGGGCCACAATATATATATACAGGGTGGTCCAGATCTAATTATGCAGATCCAGATTGTCTGGATGACTTTGATTTATGCGGGGACGATTCCAGTTTGGTGCGAAGACGATTCTTCATGTCGTCAGTTTGCACACTTCTCAATTGTCCAGGATTTTTCGGGTGATTTTCTATGTACTAAACTTAATTAAGTAACGAACCACACTCCATGGTGCAATGTAAAGAGGCTTCGTCTCTGACACTGATGTCCGAGGTTTGATCCCTGAGAGGGGGTGCAGTGAGTGTGTATGACTGATGAGCCCAGAATTAAGGCAAAACACATGTCGCATACTCTTTGCATTATTTGACAGTAAACTATTCAACCATTCTATGATCTGCTTCTTGCAACTGAAAGAGGGCACTGTGGAGGATGTTTACCAACTTGCAGACCAACCACAAGCGTTACCTGGTAGGTAACCACCCATACAATCCGCCTTCAGTGGCGAGGGGTCGTGAGAACAAAGTAGATGTTCAATCAGATTGTGATTCAGACTATGAATGCCATGAATATATATATATATATATATATATATATATATATATATATATATATGTTATATGACATGCTTACTATACCATAACTGTCCTTTTCTTTTTTAAAAATTGTGCCTTTGGTAGATCTCTGGTATCTGCATACTTGTTGCTAATAATGTAGTTATCTACTGTTAAAAATGAAATTTGCATTAGTGTATACTCCTTTGAAACAGAAATTACGTATGACCACACGAAATGAAAATTACATATGACCACAGAACATATTATAATACAGGACCTAATCACTTCGTTTGTGGACGCCATTTTTATATCATCTTTATGACTTGTTATTATTTGTGTGAGAGTTACTTTACTGTTATTGAAAAGAAATAAATACAAACACGCTGATCTATCCCATAGAAATATGCCACCGTGTCACCCTCTCCCAGCCCTCCTCTCTGGACTCCAGCACTGAGCTGTTCGCTGCCAGGCGCGTTCTGACAGAGAAGTTTTATTTATTCCCCCATGTGACTGTCGCGGAAACTGCCACATTATAACTGTTTTTTAATTGGCAGTACTTGATAGTAGAAGAGATGAGGAAAACAGCTTTGCGTCTTTCTATTTTTTAACTGTGCCGAGCTGTAAACAATGTGAAGACGACACCAGCTTCAGTGGTGAGGGGTCGTGAGAACAAAGTGGACGCTCAGAGTTGCAGAATGTCAGGCTGTTCTGCCAGGTCGAGAGCTTTGCAGTTATGAGCGGTGTCCTCTCTTCTTGCACTGTTTGTGACACTTCGAGTGCCCCGTCGGCTCCTGAGAGTGTGGAAATCATTGCGAATGAGTGTGATCGGGGCCATTGAAGCAAAACTCTCTTTGTAAATTGTGCTTCACAACTACTTACTATCCCTGAAGGTGAGTTCAGGTCACTAAAACCCCGCAACATTTAAGGTTGCTTTGTGATAAATTCTTTTAAGAAGATTGAGGGTTTACATCTAAGAAGATGTACTGACCTCTTCATGTTAAGTTTTGGACTTGGGAATTGTTTGGACCTTCTGCCTGTTAAGCATGGAAGGGCAGCGTCCACATTTCTCAGAATAAATTTTCTCTTAAATCACAGGCACGTAGTGCAAGATTGTCAGGCAGAAATTTGCAGGATCGCATAGAAAATGTATTTTCTATACCACAGCGGTCGTGTAGCGCATTTCACAAGGGATCTGCTACCGAGAAATGATCCAAATACATTTAAGCTGCTGTTAGTGCTACTTACCTGTTGTGTTATAGCGCCTTTAAGATGTACTTTACCCGAAAGCACTCCAGTACTGTTCAATGTACAGTATCTTTACTTCTTACATGTTAATGTTTTACTGTTTAATAATTTATATACTACATTTTATTTTTTTCCCTTGCACTCAGTGAGTGAAGCCACTGGGTAATCAGCTAGTATAAAATAAACATTAACAAATGATTTATAAATGACATGTAGAAAATTGATCTTGTGACTGTGTGTCTACTCTGGTGGACTAGTATCCTCTTTCCAGTTGCTTCAAGTCTGACACCCAAAACCACCAGCATAGGATCTAGATTAATTCATCAAAAGAATGGATAACACAAGTTCAGCCTGATAGATGAAATTGTTCAGCCTTGGCCAAACGATCAGTGTTAGACCTACCCAGAGAATCAGTATATATATAAAAGATGTCCTCCTACCTCTAAAAGTGCTCACAGTGATCGGATAGCTCAAACAAGGCAGTCAATTGGCTAGGATCTGATATGTGATTGAAAACTAATAAATATAAGAGCCCCACATTGCATCAACTGATGCCAAGAGTAAGAGTGGTTTTGCTCTTTGCTCATGGTCCTAAACATAGACAGTGCCCAGTGTGGAACCTCTTGTTTTAAGTTATTAACCCAGAAGAAATCAGGCAAAGTGAATTAATGGACTGGCAGGCTCAATTAAAACTTCAAAGCTGGAGTCTCTGGGATCTTTCCTCTTAGTGATTTGACAGACAAGTAATCAAGTTTCCGGGAAAGGATAGGATTCCATTTATGATTATATCAATACAAACACAGTTTGGGAAACTAATAACTGAGTACTGAAGATGTTTAGAAGAGTCTGTAGTAGCATAACACTAGCAGGATCCCATTAAGAGATAAATATGTTATCCTGCACGGTGACCTCTTCCAGCCCCAGGAGCTGATATTGTGGGCATGTGCATTGAATTCGGATTTAAGATCATTAGGCTAATTCCAAGGGCAGAAAAGGAGGTGGGAAATTTACTAGAAGAGAAATGTAAGGGTAAGGTAGAGTGAAAACTGAATGCTAATCCAGGGTCTTCCTGAAAATACTTCTACCCAGTTGTCTATATAACACTCTCCACTGACCTGATCTTCAAGGACGCATCAACCTAGATTTACATGTATGTTTATATTTAGAATGACCATTTTTAAACTGTACATAATATTCAACATGTTTCTTCTCCTGTTCTCCTGTCCCACTGAGGGGGCGCCCTGCTTAAGTGCACATCTATTTCAATCAGTCAGAAAATGTTTTCTGAGCTACATTGCTATTACACAGCTAACTTAGATTAACTTTACTCAAAATAATCATGTTTGGAAGCCTGACATATACTTGTCTGGTACACATTGACTTAAAATTCAACTAAGAAGCATAATTTATGTGTCAATGATATAGATGAATTTCTTTGCTTGAAATACCACTCACAGAATATAATTTCCATAGCATATTACTGTTACCCAAATTCATTAGGAAGACTTTACTCAAAAGATACAAGTTTTTAATATTTAAAAAATATTTTCTTGGAAAACTTGCCATTATATACCCACTTTATATTGATTCAGATGAAAATGAGCCAGTTTGTAAGCTTCCCTATTAATTTCTAATACATTTCATGGAATTTGGCTGGATATCAAAATAACTTGGTCCATTTATGTTTAAAGAAAGCAAACATGTCTCATTATCATAGAATCACCATTCATATTGTCATTCACCAATACTGCCAAATGGACAAGCTCACCCAAATTAAGTGCTCTTTTTTGGGATATCTCCTAGAGTAGGCATACCGTTTTTCAGTGAATTATCTTAAAAATAATGATAATTAATGTATCTAATGCGCATTAGGAAGCCACATTTTTGGTAATGGTATAGCCAAATGTTTTGAAAACCTCCATCCATTTGTGTCATGTAAAAATAAAAACCATGCAGAACTGTAATATTTAAATGAGGATACAGAAGAGGCTTTGAAAACTATATTATAGATCTCATAAATAGCAATTTACATTACTTTATTTGTGTGTATTTAAACAGTTTCACAGAAGATAGGAAGAAGCAAAATACAGGCACATGACAGGAAGTCGTGACAAGCAGGTGATTAGCTCAATGACACATTGTACTGTCAGGGAAAGCCAGGGAATGGGGGGGACCAGATGCAGAATCTAAACTATGAATTGAGACAAATATTTGAATGGCTAGTGAGAGATATAGAAGTTTTCAAAGAAATCGTGGGCCAAGATGGAAACCATTCTAGAAAATGAACCACCAGCTGAAAAAATTGATGGGAATATTTATGTGGTTGAACAGACTGATGAATTCTGGGATGCAAATAATTTATGAATTCTGGGAAGGATATGCAAATGTAACATAAAGGTTAAAAAGTAGCATTATCATTTATTAGAAGGTTTATATTTAACTTCAGATAAACTAACCAGTGTGTGCTGTATATGCTTTAAACAAGATGTGGAATAGGGGCTTTTAGTGACTTTGTTATTTAACTTATATGTCATAGTTAACTTAAAACATCTTTAGGTTGCCAGGTAGGAGGACCAAGGGTAAATTTTTTAGTCGTTCAGTTTTACTGATCTCATTGACTAAAGATAGCCATCAAGCCACAGCAAAACAGAAGGCACTGTCTTGATGCAGGTCCTGCTCCATGCTCCCTCTTCTAGATTTGTGATCCCTCGAACCCAACACCATCGTTAATGTAACTGGCAGATGGGGACAAATCAAACTGAGCAAGGGGGTGGTGCAAAAGGTGCAACTGCTTTTATTAAAACAAACCAAACAAAACCAATCAAAACAGTGTCCAAAGTGGAATGCTCAAGAATGTTTCAATAAATGAATAATCCATTAAAAAAAACATGTTCAAAAAGTGAAGGTTAAAAATCCAAAATAAATAAATCCATTTAAAGAGAGGTTAAAAACTATGGCTGGAAGCAGTTCCTTTTAAAAGCCCGGTGCTTTCTTTTAGCTGGCGGCTTCCCTGCTTCTACCATGCGGGACATACATACAACAGGGGAGTTGCCCTTCCTGAAGGTAAAACTGCCTTCAACACTAGTCCGGTAGCCTTCCATCCCCTGGCTCCGTATGGCCACTTTCCTGCGCCGAGACTCAGGTTCCCCAGCTACCAGGGCGCTCACGCTGGGGCTCACTCTCCCAAGCCTCATTGACTGCCACTGCCTTCTGCGGCCTTACGCAATGTGCCAACTACCTTCTTGGTCACTTCAGCTGCTGGAGATCACTCAGCTGGAGCGACCACTTCCTGCTGCCCCCACGATGTGTCGGCATTACACTCCTGCTGAGGGGCTCTCCTCCCAGCTACCTGCATCCACCAGCGAGCCTGCTTTTGCGCGCTCACTCCCACACTGGCTCTGCATCTGCTGTCTTTTTCTTCTTCTTCTTCTTCTTCTTTCCATTAACCTCTGTTCTTTCATTCTTTCTCTCCCCCTCCGCACTCGTGTTTCTCCATTTTCATAATAGGGATGTGGCACAGGTGTGGTGATTCGCACCTCCCGGCATCAATTACGGACACGGGTAATCACGCACCTGTGCACTTCAGTGCGGAAACGCCCATGCCCGTATCGCATCCGGGAACCACTCTGGCCATACTACCACGCCCCCTCCTTAAGCTGCGAGTGTGGTGATTATTTAGTTAAAAAAACTGGCCATCCATTCTGAGCTGCAGTCCCACTATACCATAAGCACCTAACTCATTTTTCTTGAGACAGAAGCTATACTGCTTTTCAGAGAGGCAGGTGACATTTGGCTATTGAAATGAAGGCATGACACACAGCTTTTAATATGAGAATGCCATGTTTGGTATATGAATTAGAGGGCACAGTTAATTATGAAGATTAATTAAAAACATCATGCTGTTGGAGGAAGGAGACTAAGAAGAATGGACTCTTTAAATTATACGGACATCTCTTGGTTATACTGAAATGAAGGTTTCTGTATGAACTTTGACTTGAATTGTTCCAGTTATATGTTTTCTTCTATTTTTGACTTTTAGATGGATAGATAGATAGATAGATAGATAGATAGATAGATAGATAGATAGATAGATAGATAGATAGATAGATAGATAGATAGATAGATAGATAGTGATTAGGAAACCAAAATATAATGGTAACCTGGCAGAAGAACCTATTGGCCTTGTTGGAGTACTGTATGTCTTGTATGTTCATTCAGGAGCAAGCCATCCTCATTCTGTTATATTTGGGTATCCCTTTCAAAGGTAGCTATCTGGGAAGTTCCAGCAGCAGTGCAGCTCTTCAAGTGGCTCTTAGCCTTTGGATAGTTTGAAAATGTTCTCCTTTAAGGAGTGGCAACTTTGAGGAGCGGCCAATAGGATTGTGCTTTGTAATTGTAATTTCTGGCCTGTGCTAAGGTATTGACCCTGACGGAGCCAGCCTTGTTCATCTCTGAGATATTGATAGCCTCATCAGTTGCTGTCTGTGATGAGAATGAGTGATGAGTGAATGTCCAATAGGTAAATAATGTGGGGTATACAAGTTAATCAAGGTTACCAATTTAGGCATTTCCAGTATTAACTTATCCAACAAAATTAAAAGAACCCTAGAGGTTAAAGTACCTTTCGTTAACACTTTTACAAAATAAAACAACTGGCATTCTTTAACCTTAACATGGCCTTGCCTCCCATGCAATAGCTGGGCTTATTGTGTATAATTTAAGGTCCTTTCATACTACTGCTCCATGTTGGGTTATAATCTATTTATGTCATAACATAGCTCAATTCAGCTCTGAGATACTTCACTTTATGTAAGCAGGTTGAAAGTCTTAACTCAGCAAAAGGGTCAACAGACTGCTAGGGGTGCAATTGCTCTCAGACCCAGATAAAAATAGATATTGTTGCCAAGATTAAGTTGGGAAATGAGAACTGGGTGAAGATGGAACATACCTATCTTTCCAGGAAATGACTGATAGTGGACCAATTTCAATGAAAACATTCTCCAAATGAAACCATATTTGTTTTGTAGGCAAATAATTGAGGAAATAATATACTGTAAAATACTGTAAATTCAAAATAAAGACTAAATTTAAGCTCAAGCAGGCTTGCTAGTTGCCACTGTGAAATCTCCTGTGAAAATTCAGACCTATCCATAATAATTAAAAATCATATTTGTAAAACAGTAGCCTCTGTGTCACAAATCCATATGTTCACTCCACCACAAATAGAATCTACATCTCTTGCATACTTTCTGTTACCCTTGAATTAGGCATCCATGTTTAAGTGAACACAAAGGACTCCACCAATTATAAAGAGACATGCAAGTTGTACTTTGCAATGTGAGATGAAAGACTGGATACAAAGAAATATGGTGAGCCAGGATGAAATGCAGACTCCACAAAAATATTAGTAATAGCATAAGACAAAAATCATCATTCCTTGTAACAGACTGCCACACCATCTAGGGTTGAATGCTGTCTTGTGCTGAAAGCTGCCCGGATGAGCTATGAGCTCCACAACACTAGCTTTGGATTAACTGTGTTTAGAAAATGGATGGATGAAGAATTGTCATTGGATAAATATTAACTTAAGGTCAAAACTCAAGAGAAACAAACCTGGAAAAGTAGAATAAAAGTCTAAACATTAGAATGATTCATGAATAACTATTGAATCACTGCTAGAAATATGTTTAAATATGCAATTAGCAATTTGCAATCAAATTAAGAAGTGATGCATCAATTAGTTCACCTACTAGCCAGCAGTGAATTTTGGTTTATCAACCTTTCTTCTTTGATTTCAAACAATCAATTTTAGCTATGTAAGATGTATTGTGGAAAAGCATGAAACTACAAAAACTGGATAACGGAATAATAATAGGTAAGTTTGTTCATTTTTGTATCCCGTATGTTAACAGTTTCAGCTGACCAGCTTTATATACTTAACACTAGCTAACCAGCCCGGGAAATTCTCTAAGTCAGTGGAACAAAGGGTTATAGTGCTGAGGATTAATTAGATTTAATAACTGAGTACTTTTCTGTATGCAATATTTGTTTTTCTTTGCCCCCAGGGGCTAATATTAGTACTTTACTCTTGAACACACTATTTTCTAAGCCTGCTTATTCCTTATCAGGAGCCTAACCCAGCAAACACAGGACATGAGGCAGGAACAATCCTCGGACAAGGCACCAGTCCATCACAGGGTGAACACACACACACACTAATTTAGTGTCACCAATCTACCTAAACTGCATGTCTTTGGACTGCTGGAGGAAACCAGAGCACCTGAAGGGAACTCATACAGACATGGGGCGATCATGCAAACTCCACACATGGAGAACTTAGGGCATGAACACTGGTCTCCTTAATTGCAAGTAGCAGCACTACCACTGTGCCATCAACTTCTGAACATGCTACATACAACTGCATACGAGTAAAACATTCTGCCTTAGATCAAGTCCTGTTTTTCCTAGTGACTTAGCATTCATTAATGATCATTAAAAATCTCAATTTTAGAGGAAATTGCATTTTTTTGAATTCAAACAAATAATTAGTAGGAATAATGGGAATTTGGCATTAGAAATATAATTTCACCCTTTACCAGATCCTGTAAAAGCAGTAGCTTCAATCAGAATAGTCTTGTACCATTACAAAGTTTTGGATGGTTTAGGTCAAAAGCAATATACACTGAATTGTGGCTTCCTTTAACTTATTACATACAGCATTGACATTTAAAGACTGCACATTTACGTGTCCCATGGAATTAACTAAAAGTTTTAACCACTATACAGAAAAGAAGAAGTAATGTACAATGGCCACCTCCTCTAGGTTCTGCCCACAGAGGACCCTTTAAGTGAGCTTTTCAAATGTTTAAACTTACCAAAGCATGCATCATTTCCAGCTTGTGTCATACCCAGGGCTTGAAGTGGGCTACAATATGCTGTTCCTCCATTTGCCTGTTTGTGCTGTGTGAACTGGAGCATAGTGGCACATAGCAGTCTGCCCACAAAGTGAACACCCCAGTTCTTCTCAATATTGCATGTATTTTACCACCAAGCCCCCAACCCCACACTCTTTGAAGTTTATATATACTTAATATTGCTGGACAATCTAATACTGCTTGAATTTTAATGTATTTTATACAGGAGTGTGAGGAATATGAAGAAGCCAACAGAATAGGGATTACTAACACTGTGGGATCATGAGTATGTTGCTGCACCTTCCTTTGGTCAAACTGTAAAAACAGAAGAAATATAACCAATGATTGCAAATGTTGCAAGTTGCCTTTGATGAAGACATCGGTTAAGTAACATTATTAGGTCACTGAAGGTGCTTACTATTGAACATGACACATACAATTGTGTTTGAGGAAAACGTTCCTGCATTACATCAATGTTTGATTTTCATGGTGATTTGGCTTTTGTCTATGGTCATTACAAACACAATTGTATAGGAAATGGAATTATTTTCAGCTGAAACAGGTAATCATTAGGAATAATGTGAAATCTGAGTATATGATTATTAGATGTGTATGATTTATGCATTTGTTTACGTCATTCAATCAAGTGTTTTTCATCAGTTGTATGTTTTCCCCCATTAAAGTCCACAGATTCAAATGTATATGTAAAGAATCTTGGAAAGCAAGGGTGTTTGGAGGGGAATTCCCATTCAAAGTAAACAGGTGGGTATGTAAATGTAAACCACGGTGGAGAGTGAGGATGGGGGTAGGGATGCCAACCATCTGGATATTTAATGACAGTCTGCAAAAGAATATGCAAAATTGAAGCCTGTTTTCAAATTAAGAAATACATTTGACTGCCTGAAAAAAAAAATCTGTAAGGATAGCAACACTGGAAATCAATCTTCATGAAATACAGTGTTGCAGTTGGTCATTTATTTATGTACTGTATGTGCCTGTCAATTAAATATTAGAACAACCCACACACGGCCAAGATGTAAGTGTATGTGCTTACTGCTTACATTATAACAAATCAGTTAATGAGAGGTCAATGAACAAAGGCAAAGATGATCGACCACAAAACGTCTAGCATTGCTGTTTGCATACAGATTGGACTGAAGAGCTATAGTTTATACAATGAATATCGACAGATAAAGAAAACAGTAAATTGTTTGCAGGGCAAAACGACTTTTTCAATTGCTTATGGAGGTTTTAGAGATGTACAGAGTCATGCCAGTAGAGTGAAGCATGGCGGTATTGGTAAAGAGAGGACACAACGGTGGAGTCGAACGGGTGTATTGGGCTAGAATTCAGTATTCTAAAGAAAATTACATTTCTGTGTGTTGCTTAGTGTAATGGGCTATAAACCAGTGTTTTATAGAAAAGGCAGAATTTCTAGAAAATTCTGCTACAGGTTATTGTTGATGGCTATCTACAGGACATACTGTAAATATTTGCCTGTCTTTTTAAAGAGTCACCTGCTTTGAATAGTTAGACTGCTTCGATTTAGTATCTCATCTACACACAATGTGGGGATACAGAACTGTCTGCTTCCTTTGAAAATTAATGAGTTCTAGGGACATTGGTTTCTAATCAAGTACTTTTTGATAGCTGGCCACAATACTTTGGTTGAACCAAAGTAAATGTGTTTACACTATTTGTTATTCATAGGAAATTGGCTTGCACCATTGTTTCACTGATTGCCATGTTGACCTATGCAGAGATTGAAGCATTTATATATTTCTGGGTTAAGGAGAATAAAAAAAAGAACAGAGAAGTATGGTCTTGGACTTGTGACTGCTGCCTGCTTCTTTATCGCTGTGGCTACACCCTGTAGCAACAGTGGCTTGTACCTGGCCCAGGTTCCCCTAGGCCTGAGGCCAGTAACATAAACCTTTTTGTATTAATTTGCTTCAAGAATGATGATGAAAAAATGCCCGAGTTGAAGAAGTGGTGCCAGGGAAAAGCATAATTACCATATATAATCACGTTTAAGTTCTCCCATGGATAAGTCAGCGGTTGATTTTTCCATATAATTTCCGGTGTTTTATAATGTCGGTCATATTATAAGTCGAATGCGGAAAACTCAAGCTGTTGGTCCAAGAGAATATGATATGCTAATGCCCACCTCAGAGAGTAACCATGGAGCACACTGCCTTTTTCTTTCTATGTATTGTACCTACGTGACCACACGGTAATACCCAAACTATTCTGAAGTGATGTTTGCACTGTTTTCTGTTTTTTGTATCTCACACCCTCATACACCTTTATCATAAGAGCATCCCTTATCTACGATGGAGCGTTCAATCAGAAAAAAATATGAAGCTAGTTTTAAATTAAAGGTCATTGAAGTGGCGAAAGAAATTGGTAACTGCGCTGCTGCAACAAAATTCGATGTGTCTGAGAAACTGGTGCGAGATTGGAGGAAGCAAAAAAAAAAAATTAAATGTTGCATTTTTGAACGGGCATATAAGTCGGGGTCTGATTTTATGATCTATTTTGCAGGTTTCAAGACCCAACTTATATGCGAGTAAATGATAGTAAGCATGGTAGGTTCCCTTTCAAATGCAATATATCCGAACGTAAGCAGTATTTCAATGAAGTTGCTCCTGGTACACCTATTAAGTTTAAACAGATGTACTTTGTCCCTATTTGAGTTGGATACCGGGACACCACTTTTTCTTCAGCTTCTCCTTACCTTCTTTTCCAATTCTAGTGAAGCTCACCAAAGCTCTTCGCTGTAGCTTCTGGCACCCACACTCAATCTTTAAAGTGCTCTTGCTAAGCGTATATTACTTGAGCTTTACTAACCTTTCTCCTTACACTTGACACCTCAGTTTCTATTCCAAACATGATACCATCTCTTTTTTCTTGTCCAGGACAACACCCCTTCTTTGCTCGTCCAGCCATGCTAGTCAGTGGTGCTGTCAATCATTTCTGCAACACCCTTCATTTACATGAACTCTCCGCCTAGCTCACTGCAGTCAATAAACCTTAGTATAGGTTTGGTTTTTATCCCAAAATATTGACATACTGAGTCAAACCTTTGGGTTGAATATAAATATGGTCTTCCCCTGATCAAATGAGAGAGCTGTTCAGAGATTGGTCCAACGATGTGGATTTGTATACTGGAGATATATACATCTATATATACATTATGGCTGGGTTCAGGAATGACAGATCATGCAAAAGTAAAAGTTGGTACTCCAACCGGAACATCCCATTTAATTATCTGAACAGTCCAACAAAAAGGAATGCTTCTTGGTGATTATTCTACAAGCATTTTCTTTTAATGGAAAACAAATAAAGTATCATCTCTAACTACAGATTCAGGGTCTATCAGGCAGAGCTCTGTCAGGCAAGTCGCTGTAGTCGCAAAAGGCACCTCCTTCCGGGCAGCCAGGTTTCTTATAGGGGTTGAGGCTGAGTGCCTTCACTGGGCGGTTTCTCGGTGCTGCAGGAAGAAAAGGAGAAGAGAATGTTGGTGACAGTGCACCCCCGTGAGGAGATCCACCGACATGCGCTTGTGACAACATACACACACTAAGATTTTGAACTTTATAGATTTGATTTGGTTGCTCAGTTGTAGCACACATCAGTACGTTGTAACAGAATAAAAAACATAAACTAGTTACAATCATTCCTAGATAGCAGCCGCAAGTGGGCCACATCTGGTTTAAAGCTGGCACCTCTGGTTCACTTCTGGCAGCGGCATGATGGATATGGGCCACATGTGGCGCACAGTTGATGAATCCGCCAAATCAGCTTCTGGTACGGCATATGTGGGCCAATACTGGGCCATTAGCATAGTTCTGCGATTGGATGTATGACCCAGAATAGTGCAGGCTCATGGTGAGGTGTCTTTAAAATAAAACGCAATATTTACAGTTAGCATGTCAATTTTTAGGGGTCTTTTCATTTCAAAATCGAAGATGGTGTTGTTAAGGGCCGGCTACAAACATGCGTGTAAATATCAGACTAACCACAGAGTTTTTTTATTTATTTATTTGAGAAGTGTTGTTTCTTTGTGACAAGTACAAACAAAAACACATCTCAAGGATGAAATATTGTGAACTTTACAAACTTTCTCCAAATTTTAAACACTATAAACGGCCAGCAGAATTTTCGACAAGTATCCAGCATCTGCCATGACACCTTTCAGCCTTTCTGTGGATTCGAATTTTCTCAAACTCTGCTTAAAAAAAAAGGGAATCTCTTTGATTGACATTAGGGCCAGCCATTGAGATAACTATTGGACTGCCTCCTGACGTTCACGTTAGCCAATGAGGGAACATCTTGAGTGACGAACAGTTGCCCGTTCAGGCAGAGACTAAATCAACTTTATCTGAGCTATGTGATTTACTAGTGACCATTTAACTTCATATTGTTTCCAAAGGTGCTGTAATTCAGGGTTAAATGTAGTCACTTTAAATTTGAAGGAGCTATTAAGTTACTGCCAAATATACACAAATATACAGATTTAGATGTTGTTTAAACATATTAGAAATAATAAAAAATGACATCATAGTTACCTTTGACTGCATATACTAACCAGCAGCTGTTGCTGTTGCATAGTCGTGTTCCATTTGGGCTTTTGCCCTTTCAAAAGCTGATTCCTGGATAACTGGTTTTACTGCAATCTGATTTTTGAAAGGAGATGATAAAAATGTGAACATCCTTATAAAGGAATGATAGGAAATAAGTAAAGGAGTACAGACTAAGTAGCAAAAATATCCAGCAGACACATCATAGTCTGACAGGCAGGCTAGATAATGAAGGGGAACATATCACACTAATAAGAAAGAAAAAAAGAAAGAAAGAAAGAAAGAAAGGAAAAATTCAAGTCATATTTGTTCTAAACCTCAGGAGCCATTTATTTGCTTACAGAAATAACCGCAAATGTGCAAAAAAACCAAGCTGCAGCCACTCCGACGTCATTTGACACACAACTTGCTCAAATGTAATCCAATCAAGTTCTTTACAGAGTGATTCACTTAATCTCTAAGCTGTAATGAAGTTTGCTGGCCTCTTAGAAATGGGATTCAGTCTGTCGGCTCCCAGACAAACTAGATTCTAGGGGGATGACAGTATCTTCAAATATCTAATTAAAGTCTAAAGTATGTCATAAAGAAAGCAACAGGCAGAAGGATGGATTCTTCAAGGTGGTCTAAATCTGTGGTTCTCAAGTTCAATGCTGGGGGCCCACTGAGGCAGCAGGACTTTGTTCCAACCAACTTCTGCTTTTAATTGAACTCCTAACCTAGTTAAGCAAGCTCATATATCCTAGTTTCTATGTTTTGGTGTCAAGTTAGAAATTACTAAAGTACAGTAAGTTTGCTAAAAGTGTAAACATAAATAATAGTATTAGTATTAGATCCACAAAGGGAGAAAATGAATCACGTATCATAAAGTAGTTTTTATTCCTGAGCTTTCAGCCCCTGCCAGGGGCCTTCATCAGAGAATAATGCTTAGACTTACAAGAATCAAAGGCAATATGTACCAAAATTTAAGTTGGGTCTAAGTCTGTGTGATCGAGTTGGTATTGGTTATAAAGTTTAATTTATTATGAACATGTTCTTCTTAAGTTTGTATATGCTGGGTTTATGTCCAAATGTCTGTTGATGGCATTGTCGTTTGATAAACAGACAATTGGACATAAACCCAGCATATGCAAACTTAAGAAGAACATGTTCATAATAAATTAAACTTTACAACCAATACCCCAGGATCACACTGATTTATAAAAACATCTAATTTTGCTATATATTGCCTTTGATTTTTGTAAGTCTAAGCATTATCCTCTTATGAAGGTCCCTGGCGGGGGCTGAAAGCTCAGGAATAAAACTACTTTATGATACGTGATTCATTTTCTCCCTTTGTGGATCTCCAACTGCAAATATGCAAACCGTATCACAGACCTTCTCTTCCATATATATATTTCATTTAATTTTCCTTGTGATTCTGTTTTAACTAATGAACATGCTAGTGCATTCAGTTCATTTGCTATATTTTCTATTGTGGTCATTATTAGGATACAATTAAAAGAACAAACTCCACTTAAAAGTATAAATTAATAAATGCCGATTAGTATTATTTAAAGATATTACATAAACATACATTTTTCAAAATTTTCTATAATTTCTTTTAACCTCTGTATCTGTTTTTCTGAGTGCAGAATTAGACAAGGTTAAAAGGTCAGCTAGGTGGTGCAGTTGTAGTAAGGAGGCTAGGGTTCTCTTTGAATAAAGAGGCTGATTAGGCTGATCTAATTAGCTATAGGCCATAAAGCTTAATGTGCATCACAGATAAGTTAATGCAAGGAACTATTAAGGAAAAGTTAAAGGAACAGGAACCCTGAGAGGAGTTTGTATGTTTTCCCCCTGTCTGTGTAGGTTTCATCCAGGTGCTCTAGTTTCCTCCCATAGTTCAAAGCATGCAATTAGAAGTTTTGTATGTGTGTGTTTGTCCTACAATGGACTGGCGCCCTGTCCAAGGTTTGTTTCCTGCCTTGTGCCCTGTGCTTGCTGGGATAGGCTCTAGCAGCCCTAGTGACCCTGTTCAGGACAAAACAGGTTAGAAAATGACTGACTGATCATTTAGAGATGAACTGACTTGCTAATAGTGATGTTGTTTAAAGCAAAAACCTGTCGCCACCTTGGGCTGACAGGACTGAACTTGAGAATCACATAGACGCTATAGTACAGTGTGTAGTGTGCAGGCAGCAGAGCTTGGAGCCAAAGCCACTGGACTGTAAACCATGAAGTTGTTATGTCAGTCTTCATTATGTGATTTTCAGTTAGTACCTAAATCTGTTATCTGCATTATTTGTAACTAGCAGAATACCCGCGCTTCGCAGTGGAGAAGTAGTGTGTTAAAGAAGTTATGAAAAAGAAAAGGAAAAATTTTAAAAATAACGTAACATGATTGTTAATGTAATTGTTTTGTCATTGATATGAGTGTTGTTGTCATATCTATATATATATATATATATATATATATATATATATATATATATATATATATATATATCTATATCTATATATATGTATAGCAAAATACTCGCACTTGGCAGCGGAGAAGTAAAAAGAAAAGGAAACATTTTAATAATAATGTAACATAATTGACAATGTAATTGTTTTGTCATTGTCATGAGTGTTGCTGGCATATACACTCACCTAAAGGATTATTAGGAACACCATACTAATACGGTGTTTGACCCCCTTCAGAACTGCCTTAATTCTACGTGGCATTGATTCAACAAGGTGCTGAAAGCATTCTTTAGAAATGTTGGCCCATATTGATAGGATAGTATCTTGCAGTTGATGGAGATTTGTGGGATGCACATCCAGGGCACGAAGCTCCCGTTCCACCACATCCCAAAGATGCTCTATTGGGTTGAGATCTGGTGACTGTGGGGGCCATTTTAGTACAGTGAACTCATTGTCATGTTCAAGAAACCAATTTGAAATGATTCGAGCTTTGTGACATGGTGCATTATACTTCTGGAAGTAGCCATTAGAGGATGGGTACATGGTGGTCATGAAGGGATGGACATGGTCAGAAACAATGCTCAGGTAGCCCGTGGCATTTAAACGATGCCCAATTGGCACTAAGGGCCCTAAAGTGTGCCAAGAAAACATCCCCCACACCATTACACCACCACCACCAGCCTGCACAGTGGTAAAAGGCATGATGGATCCATGTTCTCATTCTGTTTACGCCAAATTCTGACTCTACCATTTGAATGCCTCAACAGAAATCGAGACTCATCAGACCAGGCAACATTTTTCCAGTCTTCAACTTGGTGAGCTCGTGCAAATTGTAGCTTCTTTTTCTTATTTGTAGTGGAGATGAGTGGTACCCGGTGGGGTCTTCTGCTGTTGTAGCCCATCCGCCTCAAGGTTGTGCGCGTTGTGGCTTCACAAATGCTTTGCTGCATACCTCGGTTGTAACGAGTGGTTAATTCAGTCAAAGTTTTTCTTCTATCAGCTTGAATCAGTCGGCATACCTCGGTTGTAACGAGTGGTTAATTCAGTCAAAGTTTTTCTTCTATCAGCTTGAATCAGTCGGCCCATTCTCCTCTGACCTCTAGCATCAACAAGGCATTTTCGCCCACAGGACTGCCGCATACTGGATGTTTTTCCCTTTTCACACCATTCTTTGTAAACCCTAGAAATGGTTGTGCGTGAAAATCCCAGTAACTGAGCAGATTGTAAAATACTCAGACTGGCCCATCTGGCACCAACAACCATGCCACGCTCAAAATTGCTTAAATCCCCTTTCTTTCCCATTCTGACATTCAGTTTGGAGTTCAGGAGATTGTCTTGACCAGGACCACACCCCTAAATGCATTGAAGCAACTGCCATGTGATTGGTTAAATAGATAATTGCATTAATGAGAAATTGAACAGGTGTTCCTAATAATCCTTTAGGTGAGTGTATATATATATATATATATATATATATATATATATATATATATTGTGGAGGACTGCTGGCTTCTCATGCCGGTCCTCACCCCCAGGCCGCCAGGAGGAGCTCTCCCGACAGCAGGATAGTGCCCTGAGGTCTAGCAGGGCCTTATGGACTTTGTAGTATTTATACACAGCCCTGCTGGATACCTTGGGGGCCACCAGAATTCGCTGTGGGGGGGGGCTTATGGGCTCTTTTATGCCTTATGACCCGGAAGTACGTCACGGTCACGTGACGGGAATGAACGATGTGCTCCCGGGTTGAAGTAAAGGACTGATTGCCCTGACCCGGAAGGAATAAGGAACTGTGGACTTTTGGGACAGGAACACCTCCGGGTCAGGGGCTATAAAAGGACGATGGCTCAGTCCAGATACTGAGCTGAGCTGGGTGGTAGAGGAGCAAGTGTCTGGGCGAGGAGGAGAGTTTGTTAGAAGAGTTTATTGTGTGTGTTACTGATTTATGAGTAGTGTGGAAGGTGCTTGGTGCACTGTGAAAAATAATAAAGAGTCTTGGACTTTTATCCGGTGTCTGGAGTTATACCTGAGGGTTCAAGGGAGCACTAGCGCCCCCTACTGCCACACTGGCGTAGTTGGCAGGATTCTCTGGCCGTCCGTTGGCAGGGGACCTGCATTAATAATAATATCGTGTGGGCAGACAACCCTCAGTGGATACATCTCTTTGCACGGAGGCACAAAACCAACGCTACTGAAAGCGCTACGATGGTGAGCGTCATTCCACTTCGGAGAACGATGGGGAAGAAGTCCAGGAAAAAAAAGGTCAGTCCCGGCTGGGTACAAGACCTAACGGACGCCGAGAGGACCTGGACCTACCTGACCGGGAGCGAGGAAGACCGAGCGCTAATTTGGGCCAAACAAGCCCGGGTAGCGTCGGACTCCCTAGTTATTCCGTGGGTTCCGCTATCCGCTACAGTGGTAGAAGTTACTTTAGAAGTTAAGTAAAACGCCCGACGTTTCGGGTTTATTTATATCCTGTTTTGCAGACGCACGCAGACAGAATCTCAGCGGCGTCTCGGATGCCTGCCTCACGCTCCAGAAGGCAGGCCAGGATGGGAGACGGCTAGTGACGGCCCTGTACAAAGACAACAGACTGGTCACCCGTGACGGTCCTCCGATGAGGTTGTGCGTTCCCCAACGAGACCGAGTCTCCTGGAAGGGGAAAAGAAGGCTAGCAAAGCCGCGCTGAGAACTCTGGAAGCCTACGAGGTGAGGGAAATGACTGGATGGCCCTCCGTCGCAGTAGGAGGGGAGGGAGGCAGTCGGCCGGCAACGGCCAACCAGCCCTCGAAGGACTTTAAGACCCGAGAGCCTTTGCGCTCATATACATATATACACACACACATATACTATGGGGTGCCAAACAGGCAAATACATTGATTTTGTGAATATATGAAGTCGACGTCAGAATATATAAAGTCAAAACTTGAATATATAAAGTCACTGTCGGAATATATAAAGTGAAAACTTGAATATATAAAGTCAGCGTCAGAATATATAAAGTCATCGCTGGAATATATAAAGTCAAAACCTGAATATATAAAGTCAGCGTCGGAATTTATAAAGTCATTCCTGATTATATAAAGTCAACATCAGAGTATATGAACTCACTCTTGAATATATAAAGTGAAAGTCAAAATCTATTGATTGAAACGACTCTGAACTGAACTAAGTTAACAAAAACGTATTCAGAAAAATAAATTAGAAAAACACTGTTCGTTTAATGTTTTGAAAATGATGCATGTGCCCTGCCCAGGATTGGTTCCTGCCTTGCGCCCAGTGTTGGCTGGGATTGGCTCCAGCAGACCCCCGTGACCCTGTGGTCGGTTTCAACGGGTTGGGAAATGGATGGATATTCCAGCACTGACTTTGTATATTCCGACGCTGACTTTATATAGTGAAGTTTTGACTTTATAAATTGCAGCGCTTACTTTATATATTCCGACGCTGACTTTATATATTCCGAAATATTGCAACGCCGTCTTTATATACTCAGGTTTTGACTTTATATATTTGGGAATGACTTTATATTTTCAAGTTTTGATTTTATATATTCCAGCGCTGACTTTATATATTCAAGTTTTGACTTTATATATACAAGTTTTGACTTTATATAGTTAAATTTAGTCATCATTGCATAACTTTTTCTTTACCATAGAAATTTAAAGACTAAATTCAACTTCCATTCCTAACAAAGATATTTCTGGCGACTAAATAGAACCTACTTATATCCAAATTCGAGCTATTGAGCTGTCGCCTGCCTGCCTGAATAAGTCACCCTCACTTCGCTCTTACTTTTTTACCATTCATTTAATCATGGCTAGTGGCGGAAAAATTATAAAATGTAAGGAGGATTACACTGAATATGGCTTTACCAAAACAATTATTGATGGCGAATTGATTATTCATAAAGCTTGAATTAGTGATCTGTTTTTCTGTGTTAACCTCATATTTTTTCATACTTCTTCTCAAACCAAGGGGGTGCGAGGGTAAAATGAATAGGGATGCGCTGATCAAAGTAATCGGTGTACCCGGAAATCATGCATTGACAGAAGTTCCCCTTTGTTTGTAATGCAAAGTGTGATTAAATGTGTGATTTTTTAACGCGTTATGGAGCACATGCTTTGAAGCTTCTCAGCTGTGCTTGTGCTAAGAAAAGGAAACATTTTAAAAATAACGTAACACGATTGTCAATGTAACCTTTTGTAAGTAGTGCCTGGAGGATTTAGCGTGGAGAAACTGTAGAGACAGCGTGTGTATTAACTTGTGGATTTTTCTGTGAGTATTTGGTGGCAGCGTCACAAAGTCGCTTCCGTAACACTGCGTTAGCTGCGGAGCTCAGCTCAGAGCGAAATGAGGTGAATGGGAGGGGAGATGATGATGTGACTCCCCCACCCGCCTTAACTGTCAATCCCCCACAAACACAGTCTCTCGGAATTTGCATAAGCACATCCCTTTACCTGCAATTTTAACTTAGTTACAAAGTGATCAAAACTCTCGTTTATATCCTGCGTCCTCTCATTAAACTTGTATCCCGCATTACCCGTGGGCATGACAAACGCCAGCGGCAGCCTGTCTATGAACTTAAAGTTTAGGTTTACACCTTGCTTTCTTTCTGATGTAGCAGCACTCATGAATATGGTAGTATATGTCACTCGCTCGCTTCTTATTGTTTCGCTGCCTTCTCAATTATATAATGCATGTTTTCTTCAGCGCTTTTTGGAGGTCTTCCTGGTTTTCTACGTACTGCGTTGACAGTCAGTTCACATGATTACGTGGGAGGCGCGATGATGTCACACGAAACTCCACCCCCATGGTTTTCGAGCTCAACTCCATTACAGTAAATGGAAAAAATAGCTTCCAGTTATGACCATTATGCGTAGAATTTTGAAATGAAACTTGCCCAACTTTTGTAAGGAAGCTGTAAGGAATGAGCCTGCCGAATTTCAGCCTTCAACCTACACGGGAACTTGGAGAATTAGTGATGAGTGAGTGAGTGAGTGAGTGAGTGAGTCAGTCAGTCAGTGAGTCAGTGAGTTAGTGAGTGAGTCAGTGCGGGCTTTGCCTTTTATTAGTATAGATAACATTATACATTATGCACTATTTGAGACAAAATTACTGAAATACACAAAAAGAAACTATTGTATTTAATATGCAACATTTTAGCCGGAATCATATTTTTTTTATTTCAGCATTAATAATGCTTGTATTTTGAGTTGTATTCTTGAGTGCTTAGTAATGATGTGCTCTGTAAAAGGCAGCATCAATCCATTATCCAACCCGCTATATCCCAACTACAGTGTCACAGGGATCTGCTGGAGTTAATCCCAACCAACTCAGGGTGCAAGGCAGGAAACAAACCCCGGGCAGGGCGCTAGCCCACCGCAGGGCACACACACACACACACACACCCACACACCAAGCACACACTAGGGACAATTTAGGATCGCCAATGCACCTAACCTGCATGTCTATGGGAGGAAACCGGATTACCTGGAGGAAACCCACGCAGACAAGGGGAGAATATGCTAACTCCACGCAGGAAGGACCCGGGAAGCAAACCCGGGTCTCCTAACTGCGAGGCAGCAGCGCTACCCACTGCTCCACTGTGGCGGTAAAAGGCAGCATGTAAAATATAATAGGCTGATCTTATATATAAACGTCTATGCGTGGAAGTGTGTGTGTCTGTCTGGCCCAGAAGTGAGAGGTCAGGGTAAGGGCTCCACCTCCGAGGAAGCAGACAACCCGCTTAGCCACTAATAACACAAACGGGGCCAGGACATTAGCAAAACGAAACTTCAGAAGAAAGACAAAGTCGCATCGATGCTAACATCGGTAAAATGGTATCTCTTCTACTTTTCCTCCTGCCGCTAATGCACAAGCGATGCGAGCATGTCAGCAAAATTAATCCTCCTAGAAGAGAGATGCCCAGAGTAGTTCCTTTCAATTACCTGACATCTCTACATTTAAGTTTTTTTCTGACTAATTTTAATAGTTTCTAGGACCCCGGGCTTGTTAATTATAAATGGCACCATGGTGGAGCAGCGGTTCACAGCTCACAGGTGACTTGGCCCAGCAAAGTGCAGGCCATTTGCATGTTTTCATGCGTGTCTGCATATATTTTTCTCCCAAACCTCAAAGATTTGCAGATGTGGTTTATTGCAGACACTTCAGTAACTGTGACCCACATTAAACTGCCATACTTATTAAGAGATTATTCCAACCTTGGACAAGATGCTGGAAAAGTGGACTCTGGGCATTGCAACCCTTGGACCAAAAATGGATGGATGGATGGACTGATCACAAAATTTGGCAAATGAAAATACACAGTAACATTATGCAGTTCACCAAAAAGCTATTCACATTGAATAAATTATATGCACTATTATTTGACCTGTAATATGACTTTTTAATTAACAAAACTGCTTTTTGTCAACTTTCAGCATTCATAGTGTGCTCAGACACACGGCTAACTAAGTCCTTTCACCTGCTGAACCACTGAGGAGTTTCTGCAGCTGTACATTTGCATCTTCCATAAGGAGAAATTCAACTGGCGGAGGCTGAACAGCAGCAAAGCTCTTTGGAGCCAGCAAAGTTGCCTAGCATCCATACATTTGATACTTGAAAGATGGCATCAGCATTGTGCAGCAGGTAGTCTTATAGCCACGCAGCTGCAGGTAGCGTAGTTTGACTACTTTCCGTCATTGTCTTTGGGGTCTGTACACATTCTCTCTCTGTGCTGGGGTGTGCTCCCACAATCCATCTGCAATACTGAAGTCTAACCACCTAAAGGTTACCTTATTACTGCATTTGTCCAGTGACTGCAGATTGTGAATCACAAATATCTCATTCATGTACAGTATAATTCTTATAAGGATACTATAAGCTTCTGCACCCTGTGACCAGGTAGTAGGAAATGAATGAATGGCATAGAAAGTGGTGATTTGGAACAGAGTTATCTAAGTTAGTCAACTACTATACATAACACTTCTGTTCAACTAAAGAAGTTACTTTAGATATTATGTAAAATGTGCAAGAACAATAATTTAATGTGAGCACCACCGTGGGTGCCCAGTCAACCAGAATACAAACTCGTAACCAAGGCTTTCCACTTGTAAAAGAAAAAGATCTAAAATCAAGCTAAGAACAAAATCACCTACACACATTTTTCAGAAGACATTAACCAACAGTCCGTAGGAGTTGCAAATTGTTGTAACTCCCTATATATCTGGGTTAAGGCTAGTTTTACTGTAGAAACTCCAAGTATTAGATGGACTACTTTTAACAATACAGGGAGTGAATTACCATCTTCTTTTCCTTCTTCTTTGTAGTTATGGTGGATTCCATCCCACAGAAAGGTGCATACTAGCCTGGAACGTGGGGTAAATATGGGTAGAATCATTACCTGCAACTTTTAATTCTGGCTTATTTTTTAGCAGATTCCCAGAAAGGGTTGGGCTGTTGCTTATATTCCTGACATGACTGGGTGGATTTTGGTTGCAGGGACTTGAAGATACCTCATTGGGCATGGCCTACATGTGCCATTTTGCAGTCCTGTTTGAAGTTCCTCATCTAATCCCCAGGATATTTATTGTGCTCCAGTCTTGGAAATGAACTGTGACAATGATTACAAGGTCTTTAAGCAAATTGCCAATTGCAATAAACAGTATAACCTTCAACATAGAATTAAATTTTGGAAATCAGACACTGGGGAGGAACAATAAATTCCTGGAATTGTTCAAAAACATTTTTATTATAAAACGTATAGTAATTTCCCTTTAGTCACCTTGTCCCACCACTTCTCCTATTCTTGGAATCATTTCCTATTGTTATCTTTTGTTATGGTGTGTACAGCCCCATGTTTTTTTTTCCTGGATTTCTTCTATGGTAGCAAATTATGGTAGTCTTAATTTTCACAGGTAGCAAAATCTGGTGAAACCTACAACCACATTGTTTTTGGACAAAAACTCTTTGACAATACAGAACATACAAATGTGTTGTCTTGGTAAAAAAAAAAAAAAGCAGTTTTGGGCACACCACTTTTCTGGCTGTTTGTCCACGATGTTTTTCTGTAGATGCATCAGCATTTCAATTTAATGTTGCTGAAAAACAGGTTGCCCATCTGGAACCAAGTCTTTATGACAGACAGAACTTTATTTGTCCCATTTGGCTTTTAATAGAACCTCTTTAAATAAATAAATATTTAAATTGCTACATAAGTTAAAACATAAATAAATATACATACACTCACACTTTGGTTTGGACACACACCAGAATGACTATGAAGCAAAAAAATTAAAAACAAACAAAACTTCTGACTTGTCTGTCAGACTCCCAGTCAACCATTATGCAGACGTATTGCTGTTGGTGTAAAGGAGCTTTTTTTTTTTGGCTTAAAGTTCTCAGTGTTAGTGTGTCAGAGAGAGGATGTGCAGCATTGTTCATAATGGCGTTTAGTTTGTTTTAATTCTCTCCTTTGCTCCTGCCTCCAGGGGGTCCACAGTGTGACCTATAACTGAGCTTGCTCTCATAATTAGCTTGTTGAATCAGTGGGCCTCTCTTGATGTGATGTTATCAGTTCAACACACCACAGCATAGAAAACTGCACTGGCCATTACTGAGTTGTAGAAGATGTCAAGGGCGTCACTGCCTACATTGAAGGAACGCAATTTCCTAAGGAAAAAGAACCTGCTCTGCCCTATCTTGTATAGTTTCTCTGTGTTCTGAGATCAGTCCAACTTGCTATTAATGTAGACCCCCATGTACTTGTAGAAATGCACCACCTTTACATCCACTCCATGAATAGTGACTGGGCATAGAAGCTTTTTGGTGCAGCGAAAGTCAATAACCAGTTCCTTGGTTTTGCTGATGTTAAGATGCAGACAATTCTCTTTGCACTCACAAACAAACTTCTCCACCTGACTCCTGTCTCATCGATGTATATATGAACAGGCCCGTCAATGTTGAATCATCAATGTCTCTTGAAAATCTTTCATGGTGGCTTGGATAAAGAAAACTGATTGTAGAACAAATGCATATGAAATATGCATAATGCCATTCGTCTGACTGATTAACCAGAATGTAGACATATGATGCTTAGTGACATATTCAAAAACTAACCCCTAAACCAGGGGTCCACAATCATAGTCCTGGAGGGCTGCAGTGGCTGCAGGTGTTCTAATCCACTTGCTTAATTAGAAAGCAATTCTTGCCAATAATTTAATTTCATGGCCCATTAGTGCTTTAACTCTGCTATGTCAGGTCATTTTCATATCCTAGATTTTCTTCCCTTTTCTAAGGATATCATCCAAAGGATATGAAGCCTAAAATGGATGAGTAATTCTCAGTCTTTCACTTTTTTCTCTTCACTTTCCTTCCAAGTATTTAATTAAACCCAATAGTGCATGATAACTACATACCAGTGTAAATGGTAACAAGCTAAATGGAGAAATGCTGGTCTCTTGTCATTTGCATGTTATTGCTAATTAGGAGCTATTGAAAACCAAGACTATAGCTGTTTAAGACTAAAAAAAGCAATAAGGGTTCAAAATTTTAATGAGCGAGACAACTAAAGTGAAGCAGAAGTGCTACTTGAGCAATAAGTGCTTCTTATTAAGCAACTGGGTTGGAACAAAAACCTGCAGCCACTGCGGCCCTCCAGGACCGTAATTGAGGACCCCTGCTGTAAATCATGCAATTGACCGATTCAAGGAATTTTTTTCGGTTCCCCATGGTAACGTCAATGAGTAATGTAAAATACTTTCATTAAATAATTCGCTAAGTGTGTTGTAAGAGAAACAGGCAGACAGGGAGGAAATGTATTTCAGTATAAATCCAAACAGGGATACCATTTCCTGGCAATTATCATTTGTTATTAAAATCCATTTCCTAATCATAAGCTGATTTGCTCCAGTATTTGTTCTGGGTATGGGTTCTCCTCTAGAATACCCTCACCTGGTCACAAAGTGAATCTCAATTTACAAAGAATAAATGGGTATTCATACTGTGGAAAAGTTAATAAATGTAGTTTTTGTACATAATAATTATCAGACCCTTTAAAAAAAGGATGAAAATTACATACTTTCTGTGTTTCAAAGTACTACATCTGGTGGTCACCTCTATTTAATTATGGCTGGGAAAGTGGCCTGCACCATAGCTTCTGCAGGTCAGAGTTCAACATTTACAGCCTGGTGATCTTTTAATCCTGAGCTTGTCTACCAGCAAAGCCTCCATCTGTAACAAATTGATTCCCTAAAACAGATCAGAGTTCAAACAGGAGTTCTTTCCTTTTTTTTTTAAATAATTTGTATGGTGGCAAGTCAGACTGGAGATCAGCACATGAAATGTAACACAGTATTTATTCTGAGTCTGGGAAGATCAAGACACTGCTTGAACTCCACCCTGCTCAGGTTCAGCAGTGAGTAAAAAAAAAGAAAAGTAGAATTTGTAAACGTCTAACACAAGCTTCTTAAAATTTAGATACATAAACCTACAAGTAAGAAAGAAAAAGGTAATATTTTTAATCAACTTTATTAAGAAAATCAATAAATTGATTCTATCATTACTGGGAATGAAACAAATGGTGAACAATACATTGAAAGATAACCTTGAATATAAATATCACTTTACATTTTCAACAAGAAAAACAAGCTGACTTTAGTTGAGTAAATTATTTATGCATACAATAAAATCTTGAAAGAAAGAAAGAAAGAAAGAAAGAAAGAAAGAAAGAAAGAAAGAAAGAAAGAAAGAAAGAAAGAAAAAATAAAAGCAATCTGTTTGAAGCATTTGTCTAAAATGACTCACTTTCCCAGCTGTTCACTGGAACTCGATTCCCTAGTCATGCTGTCAAAAGACGCTCGCTGTTTCTTTATCATCAGCTTATATGGACACGGAGCATCTGCCTCAATAATACATTATATCTATGAAGCCTGTTTGAGGCTCTGGTTCCTGGCCATTTTAGGCAAGAAAGTAATTCTTCATGATTGGCTGTGGCTCTCTAATATGACATAGGACAAGAAGCTTACTGATTTCTCTTGATTTGAACCTGTCTGAAGAAAAATATACAAAGTAATCCCATCACTACAGAGGAGACTTATTTTTCAATAAAGCTCTTTATGTTTTTTCCCTGAAACAAATGGAGTAGACAGTGCTCTTTTTCATGAGATCCATACAGTATATGTTTCTTAATTAATTATACACAGCTTTTGCTTTGTTAAAGGAGAGATGCTAAATTACACTCTCTTTAGAACTGCTTTTCCATATTGTCACTCCTGATTCTACTTGTCTGTTCAACATCGCACTTTAGACTAAAACCAGCTTTATGTTGAATTGATTGATGTGTTCTCTTTAACACACTCGTGTTCACCACTCAGGCATGTGTCAGGTGCTGTTCTTAACTCCAGGCTATATTAATCACTAGTGACTGTCCACTTTGACAGAAAGTACCAGGGAATTACCAAATTATAATTTTTCAAGAACTACATTCACCCACAGTAGCTTATTTCCATCTCATTTCTAAATATTTTACAACACATTTGCTTTTTAAACCAAACAAAAAAAAAACTAAAATCCTGTGCTAGTCTGCCTCTTGAACTAGCTAGACAATCACATGCCATCCTCTGTGCTGGTTCACTTATTTTAACTTTGGTAGATTTATGTCAGGCTGTTTTGGTGATGCTATTAACCTAATATGGTAATTTGACAGCTTTTCTCAGGCAAGAGCTGATGTGGCAAATAATCTAAAATCAGACTAGGGCTCAAACTGAGGAATTACTGGGCCAAGTTTTGCCATATATTATTCAGGTTTTCATTTACACATTACTTCAAACTGGTAACTTCTGGGGTGGTTTGTATATTTGAATAGCCAGCTTGATTCAATACTACATTTATGATAAACTTAATATAAGTATGTTTGATGTCAGAAAAAAATATTACAAAAGAGAAAACAATTATTGGAAAAATAGACAAAATGCGTTAATGGCAATGAATGAGGATGAACAATAAAACAATAAATTTCCTTTAAAGCCAAGCATATACTGTATAATCTATAATAAACAATGCACGAGGGGCCATTCAGGAAAGAACCAATATACCGCATATATATATCTGAATGGATGTATCCAAACCAAAGTCTAAATTCAAACTAATGTATCTGAACCAATACATATATCTGAAACAATTTACATATTTGCAAATCAATCTTTTCTCCAGAATGGCCCCTCATAACAATAGGAAATGTGTGGTACACATACAATGTAATATTATTTATATACAGCATATACCGTATCCTTATATATAATTTGATACTATCCATATGTATGGTGTTTGCGTCAATACCTCGACTCAATACAAGTTAGAACCATGCAATGGGACTCTGCCTCTGTAGTTAGAACATAACGTGGCAAACGCGGATGCAATATTGCATGATTGGCTAAGAATGTTCGAATGCTACAGTGATGCTGCTGGACTGCCGAGTATAGTAAGTCAGTGTTGGTTCGAGCAGATAACAGTAAGTTCGGTTGGTTTTTGGAACATTGGTTTAGTGGGGCGTACTTTCCAGGACTAACATCGTCGACTGACTTAAACCCTTCGACAGCTCCGGAACTGTAAGTCATTTAGAACGTATCGCCATTTGCTTGGTCTGCCAAAATCTATCTTTGGGCAGTTTGGTTTTGGCATCCGTCCTTCTGACATCTACTGTTATTACTCCGCCTGATTAGAGTCGTAAAATACGGTTTGTTTTGAAAATTTGTTTGCTGTAAAAAATCAAATGAGGTGTGCTGAAGAGCTGAGTTCACATCTCGCACGTCTCTTTAAACAGGAAGCTCTTCATGACATCGGCCGAAAAGGTCTATTTTAAGCACAAATTAGTGCCATGATAACAAAATCATTTCAAGGACTTAAAAAAACAAATAATTCTTTGCAGAGAAACTATGGATTTCACAAACGTAGAATTTGTAGGCCGATTCGATTGGGCTCCCAGTCGCTAGTATATATATCTATATATATCTATATATCTATATATCTATATATATATATATATATATATATATATATATATATATATATATATATATATATATATATATATATATATATATATATAATATATAATATATATATATTGTGGAGGACTGCCGGCTTCCCATGCCGGTCCGCACCCCAAGGCCGCCAGGAGGAGCTCTCCCTACAGCAGGATCGTGCCCCGAGTTCCAGCAGGGCCTTATGGACTATGTAGTGTTTTTACACAGCCCTGCTGGATACCTTGGGGACCACCCGGGTTGAAGAAAAGGACTGTTTGCCCTGACCCGGAAGGAATAAGAAACTGTGGACTGTTGGGACAGAAACACCTCCGGGTCAGGGGCTATAAAAGGACGGTGCCTCAGTCCAGACACTAAGCTGTGCTGGGTGGGAGAGAAGCAAAGTGTCTGGGCGAGAAGGAGTGGATAGTGTTTTGGGAGTAAAGTGGTTTATTGTGTGAGTTTATGAGTAGTGTGGAAGGTGCTTGGTGCACTGTAGAAAATAATAAAAAGTATTGGACTTTTACCTGGTGTTTGGAGTCACCCCTGAGGGTTCAAGGGAGCACTAGCGCCCCCTACTACCTTAATATATATATATATATATATATATATATATATATACTGTATATAGTGGTAAAGGCGCTATATGGGCATCGACCCGACACAGACTGACAACAGAGGCATGTAAAAATGAAACAAACAGATTTTATTTTCTTCAGCCGCAGGGCACGTCTTCCCCGTGTCCAACAGGCCCTACACACTCCCCAAAACACACAAAAGAAAAACACCAACACACTCTTCTTCCTCCATTCCTCCCAGACAGCTTTATCCTCCACCTCCCGACTCTGGCGCCCTGAGTAGTGGCTGCAGGCTCCTTTTATAGCCCACCCAGAAGTGCTTCAGGTGATAACCTAATTCAGGCTGCACATCCGGGTGTGGCTGCATTACAGCCCACACAGGCTCAGGAAGCAGTGCAGCTCCCCCTGGTGGTGACCACGGAGCCCAACAAAGATGAGCTCCGGTGTTCCAGAATTATGGC
This sequence comes from Polypterus senegalus, assembly GCF_016835505.1. Taxonomy (NCBI): domain Eukaryota; kingdom Metazoa; phylum Chordata; class Cladistia; order Polypteriformes; family Polypteridae; genus Polypterus; species Polypterus senegalus. Next base: position 69,744,789 of record NC_053162.1, on the reverse strand, counting down.
CCTGATGCAACCCAGGGTGCTGCCACCAAGTGTTCTGGGGGAAGAAATAAGCCTCCCATGGCTGCTTCCCCAGATTTAGTGCCAAAGGTGTATTCCGGCTGGGCTTGGGTCCCAGGCATCCGCCACAATATATATATATATATATATATATATATATATGTAAACATAAATAAAGATAATAATATATCAACCTGCCCACACAACAGATGGTGTGAAAATGAAAACAAAAGCAGTCACCACATAAGGTATGTGGCTGTCATTAATCAGACTGTTTCGTCTGTTCGATATTTGAGGAGCTCCATTTCTCAGATCGTCTCTTGTTCAAGTGACACCTTCTTCCGGGCATTTACCTTTTTAAAGCACAGGGACTGTAAGTCAGTTACCCTCACTTGGCAATGTGGAGGAAGGAAATGGCAAGACAGTTAGCAGCAGCACATCCTCTTGGCTCAGGGTGGTATCACATACCTGGGAAGAGCTTGAAGAGTGATCCTTAGACACATCTGTGTAAGAAGATGTAAATATAATGCAAGAAAAATCCAAATTTATGGAATTGGAGCAATAAAAAGAAACAAACTATTATACAAAGCATGCAAAATTATGAAACATAATATGGTGCAAAATAAGATGTAAGGTGATTGTGAAAAGAAGCAAACAATAATAATGTATATCTAAATAGGTAGGAAAGTAAAACTGAATGTAATGCAAAACTAAATTAGTAAATGTCACCCTAGAAATGAGCTCAGGGCACTCAGTAAAGTATGAAATGTAAACCGGGTTTGTTAGTACTGAGATTTAAAAAAAATATATATGTATATTCAGTGCAGGGACTTTCTAAACTCGACTTCATGTTATTTTGGAAGAATTTAGTGAATAGGACAGGTGAGCTTTGTTGGTCTGAATGTTCTGTTCTCATCTACATTGTTCTAATGTTTTAATGTTTATAAACATATAAAACAAATACATCTACATATGCTCCTCACACATATGCTCTTCTAACTAAATCTTGCTGAGTTCTGTATGGTGATATTAGTCAGTATTATATTTGCCATTGCATTTTGGCACAAGAGATTTTTCTCCTCAGTAATGAGGCATAACACTAATACACCAATATACATGCACTACATTAAATACTTTTAAAGACATACAGCTAACATTTATAGCCTCATGAGTAGTAAAGCTATTTAAAAGCATATTCCTTGAATGTTAATGATGCACATAGTGGTAATTAATTGTAAAACTGATAGCATAAGAAAACAAGTGTGGGAAATGTGAACATGCACGCAGAATCGAAATCCCCAGAGTGTGTAGCGAATCAAGACTATGAAACTGCTTGCGATAAGCATAGGGGGGCATGCACAGTGTGAAAACGAAAAAGTAAACCCTGCTTGTATGGATACCTATTTTATTTAGTACTTCACTAAAGCAATTTGGAACAGCTAGGCTCTTGTTCCAGTTCATAAAATGTGATGTCCACATACCTCTCTGACACCATCCACAAAACTTCTCTTTATTTCGTTCTGTCTCCAAGCTTGTACCCAGGAATGACAGCGTTTCAGTTTGTCATTTAACTTACATTGGCACCAATAGTGTGTGATCAGCAGGCAGTGCATAACAACAATGTGGAAATAAAGCATAGCTAATGCACAGATGCCACACAATTCATTAAAAAATGTTGTATAACATGTAGTATATGTTCACATGCTGCTGTTGCTTGTAAAGCAGCTGTTAATTTGGTTATTATGTGTTGTTCTGTCTGTTTTATGTTACTATTGTTATAACTACAACTAACACACTTAACTCTTAACAATCGTACCATAAGTTTGATTTACTTATTTAGTTCATTTATGTCTATGCAGACCTCTGCAATTACGGTATACTATTCTAAACTTACTATTGTGACTATGTTACAACAGTAACTTCCACCAATGTCTTGTCTGTTCTAGTATTATACTGTATTTAAGATGTTTCTAGTAGTTTCCTGCCTTGTGCCCTGTGTTGGCTGGGATTGGCTCCAGCAGACCCCCGTGACCCTGTAGTTAGGATATAGTGGGTTGGATGATGGATGGATGGATGTTTCTAGTAACGCACAAACTTCAAAGTCAAACACCCCCAAAAAAAGTGTAGGCAATTTCTATTATCTTGACTTCTGAGCAGTCCTGAGCACTGTTGTCATGCTTGTCTTGAATTTCAGTGACGCACAGGATCCTTATTCATTCAAATTTCTATTTATTCGGCTTCTCAACCTGTCTTTTGACAGTATCTCTGGTTGGGATGGCAGTCTATAATGTTGTGCCATACACACTCACTCAAACTGGGTCAAATTAGAGTGGCCATTTAAAAAACAACATAAGTGCGGTGAGTATGTGTAATCACCACAAGAGATCACTATACATTTGAGTATAATATAAAAGAGCTTACTCTTGTTCACACAATGCCTATTAATATGTTGCTCGATTCCTCTGAAACTAATTATTCATACATTTTACAGTATCATTGTTTTGATTAAAGAAATAATGTCTACTCTGCGGCATTGGTCACAAGTCAGGAGCCAGCCCTGGAAAGGATATCAGTCCAGCACAACCAACACTCACTCATTATAACCCAGTTTAGAGCAGTCATTGAACCCACCATGCTTATTCTTTAAGTGTGGGAGGAAAATTGAATATTTAGATGAAAAAAAACATGAGAACAATGGGAGAGAGTGCAGCTCCACATAGAGTGAGTAAGGAATCAAAAGCAGAGGCAGGAAGACCCTAAAACTGTAAAATGTGTGAATTACTTGTATTGCACTTTAAGATGAAAAGCATTGAATGAAAAGGGTTTCTTGGCTGAACCCACACCAAGCATAACTGTTCACAAAAAGAGTAAGTAGCTGTTGTACCCATTATTAGCCCTTAAAAGCCTTCAGAAATATCTTTCCATAGAAGGTTTCAGTATCAGAAGCTCAGAGGTTTAGCCTCTCTGGAATAAGGCTGAAGTGATCAGCCCGCTCAATGCTAATCACATTGTGTCTGAAAGTTTTCCACTCCTTGGGTGTTGCTATGCTTCCACAGAAACATATTCCTGGAGAAACAGTCCATTCTTTAAGGCTCAATTTAATTTGTATCAGCATTTATTACAGTGACTTTAAAGACCGCCACTGATCACGAGTTCAGAAGGTAATTACATAAGCAAGACTGCACTTCCCCGTTTGACACTGACAAATAAATAATGCTTACATATTAAGCTGATTTAATTATCACGAGGCAACAGATCTCAGCCATTTTGCATTGCTTAATTTCATTATCCAGACTACGCTGTCATTGCTAATCCCAACTATAAATAACAATAAAGTGTCACAGGAAATTGTACTTAGCTATCCATTTCAGTATGTGACCAAAATTTCTTTATTTAACTACAGCGATGTCTTTTTGTAACCATTTTTATATTATTGAGGGAAAAAAACAAAAAACAATTAAACACAGTTAAGCCACAAAAACGAAAGTACTCAAGACATTATGTTCAGAAATCATCTTCTCAGAAACTGGAAACACAACCTCCTTCCTGTACGAAATTCAGGGAGTTATATGATAAAGGAGACCAATTAAATGAGATTCTGCACAAATGGTTTGGTAGTGATTTGCCACGCTTATTTTAAAACAGCACTAATAGACACTTTTGTGTCAAATTTAAAGAAATTCTTGAACCATTCCCCACAGAGAGCATTGAGTTATGGTAGAATTTTTCAGTTCATAGCTGAATTCCATTCCTTATCTGTAGTTCTAATTTAAAGATCCCTTACTGTGATTCCATCTGTAGGTAAATTAAATTTAAATTTGGTGGTAGAATCTACAAATACTTCTTGTATTTTATTAAAAAGTAAGTTTCTTTTGACAGATTTTCCAATTCATATATAAAAAATAATATGACATAGCAGTTCACAAAATGCATAATGCAATATCAGTGTTGCGATCACTAAAGCACTAGACGCCTAGTAATTACTGTAAACTAAGTACAAGATAGATCACATAGAACTATACACTGATGAAGTTAATGACTGCTTCATCCTAATCAGTCAGGACTGAAGAAGGGCCAGTCCAACAAAATGGCTCTGCTTAACATTGTTGACACTTTACGGTAGGCTAGAGCTACCAGCATGTCATCCATGCCCGCCTTGGTCACTCCTCAGCCTTTCACACTGTGAAACACCAGATCCTCCTTGCCAACCTCAGGTGGTTTGAGTCATAAAACTTGGACAGATCTGACTGTACGTCCCGGCATGGAGAAATGCCAGTAACACACCAGGCAAGCACAGGGGTGTCCCAGTTATGTACTGATTAAAGGCATAAAGGCATTTGCATAATTCATTATTCTGTAGTGTGTTTCTGTAGCAAAAATATTGTGTGGGTGTTGTTTAAAAATAAAATAAATGCTTTGTGTTCTCTAAACAAAGTGTTTCACCTTCTTATTAATATAAGATGCATTTTTACTTTTGGTTCTGGAGTATATTACAAAGCAGAGACTTTTTTGCTTTTAAACTGAAATACTTCTTACTTCAGTGAAAGTAAAAACCTGATGAAGTTGTTTGACGTTCAATCAAGTGTCATTTCTGAGTAGTTTTTACAACTACTTGATTAGCTGCCAAGTTGGTTCACCACTTTGGAGTGGTGATTGATGACCAGCTGTCTATCAGCGACCATGTTACTGCAACCTCTCTCTCATAGATTTACATTATGCAACATCTGCTCCCTCAAACTGTATCTGATGGAATATGCATTACAACTCCTGGTCCAGCCTTTGGTCTTGTCAGGTGTGGACTACTGCAACTCTCTTCTGGCAGGACTACCAGCATGTGTGATCAAACAGATACAGATGATACCAAATATATATTGAAAGAGCAAAAGCTAAAAATTCAGTCCCCCGGGATATACATTTCATGATGGCATGTAGGACAGACAAATCTCTATTTTTATAAAACTTTGGAACATATCAAAATTTAATCTTCTAGCATGTTCCAATATCTCTGTTTGTCCCCTTTTTCTATAAAAAAAACTGTGGCCTGTACTACCTGGGTGTGTGGTCAAGTGGCTAAAGTGCAGACTCTAAACCACAAACACTCAGTGTAAGGCGCCAAGCTAATCATATAACTTGCATGTGATCTAATTACTGTGAAAAGGACGCTATATAGCGCCTGACCCAGCACAGACTGACACAAAGGCACATGTAAAATCCAAGCACACTTTTATTTTTCTTCACCTAGAGGGCATGTCTTCCCTGTGAACCCCCCAGCCACAACACAGTCCCAAAAACACTTAATACACACAACACAATCCTTCCCCTGGCACCACCACTCCTCCCAGGCCACCTTGTCCTCTTCCTCCCGATTCTGGCCGCTGAGTGATGGTCGCTGGCTCCTTTTTATCAGGCACCTGGAAGTGCTCCAGGTGGTTGATTGCCGACATCCGACTGCACTTAGGGGTAAGGCGAAACCAGTGCCCAAAAGGGGCCATCAGCTCCTGTTGCAGCACCCCCTGGCGGCGCCTACGGATCCCCACAGAGCTGCGCAGAACTCCAACCCCCATGAAGCCCTGGGGGAGTCCGAGGCACCGCTGCAACCCAGGGAGGCTGCCATCTAGCGTCCAGGGGGAGATACTGGGCTTGTCCCCCTGGCAGATGTGGTGAAGAGGCGTCCCGGCAATCTGTCACATTAGAAACAATTCAAGTTCTTTTCTGTAGTTGCAAAAGCTCTTGGGATGGTTTTCACCACAGGCGCCAACTTGGATTAAGCAACAAAACAGCCATTTTCTATATAGTATATATTGTAACGAAAAAATAAAAAGAAGGTGAGTGTAAAATGTTACAGACTTGCCAGTACTCTATCTACTCAAAATAAAAGATTGGGAAAATTAAAACAAACATGTTGGTCCAATAATTCCGATCATTATGCGTCTAGCAGTGTCTCTCTGTTGAGGCTTAAACAGACATCTTCTACCATGCGCTTCTTTCCAAATTTATATATGAAGGCTGACTTCTTATTCTGAAGGGCTATATGTGATCGTCATCGGTAATTTATTTAACTGTAAAGTGATTTTGATATCTACATACCCATTGTGGATGATATAGACTTCATCTAAAACGTATTTGTCTAATGTGAACACTCATAAAATAATGGCTGGAGACTTTATTTGTAAATTAAATCCAGACCTGGATAGGTCGGCTGCCACATCTAACGCATCTAACACTGCAAACACAATTACACGGTTTGTAATTGATCACAACTTATCAGACCCCTGTTGATTTCTAAACCCAAACTTAAGAGCATATTCCTTCTACTCACCAGTACATCACTGTTACTCAAGAATTAATAATTTCTTTACAGATGACAATTTCTTGCTCACTATTAAATCTTGCATGCACGATGCTATTGTTATCTCCGACCACACCCCACTGATCATGGAGCTCAAATCATTATGCCCTACATACTGATCTTTCAGCTGGTGTCTTAACCCACTTTTATTAGCAGGTGAGAACTGTATAGCTCCAAGCTAATTGATTTTTGATTGATTGCATCCAAGCTAATTGATTTATTTTAAAGACAAATACATTCTCAGAGGTCTCTGCAAAAATACTCTGGGAAACTCTGAAGGCTTTCTTAAGAGGACAAATTATTTCATAACTTTCCCACAAAAATAAGAGCTAATTAGTGAAATGATCAGAATAAATCAAGAACATGCCAGGTGTCCAAATGAGGCATTTCATAGGAAAAGACAGGCTTTGCAATCAGAATTCAACCTCCTGACAACAACAGAAACAGAACAACTCATTTTTAAATCATGTTGTTATTAATATGAATACAGACAGAATGCTAATAAGATCTTAGCTCAACAAATCCACAAGCAGTAAGTTAGCAATGCAATCCCAGCAATCACCAACTGAGATGGAGACAAAATCATTGACCATACAAATATAATGCAAACATTTAGAGACTACTATAAGTCCTTATATTCTACTCAGTTTAAAGAAGACAAGACACAATCTAATGCATTTTTGGATGCATTACAGATACCACAACTAGATACTCTCAGTGCAGAGGAATTGGATAAACCTCTGGCACTATCAGAATTACTAGATGCTATAAACCCACTTCATAGTGGGAAAAATACCTAGGGGTAAACATAAAGCTCTTTATCAACAAACTGTTGCTGTCTGCATGGAAAAACTTAAGCAAGATTTGCATAGATGGTCAACCCATCTCACTTTAGCTGGAAGAATTAACTCTACCAAAATGAATACCCTTTCTAAGCTTTGTTTACTATTTCAAAGCATTTTAATATACATTAATAAATATTTTTTAAGAAACTATATCAATTAATTCAATCATAACCTCATTTATTTGGAATTCAAAACATCCATGTATCCAAAGGGCAATCCTACAAAGACGTAAGGCAGAAGGTGCATTGGCTTTACCTAACTTTCAATTTTATTACTGGGCAGCAAATATACAAGCAATAAAAATCTGGACATGGACACAAATAGATGAACATACACAGGCTTGGTCCGCAATAGAAATAAAACCCTGCAGTACCAACTTACCTCCATAATGTTACATTGATGTTCCCGACTCGTTTGCGTTTGACATTGTGTACATATTGTGATAAACGGAAGGACAACTGGAGTCCCAAAGAAAAACTGGGGTGCCAACTGTGTGACCTTGTTTAATACAATTGTCCAAAAAACTGGTGCAATATAAATCAGGCTTTGTAAATGCTGACTTAGCCAACTAGTTACAAAAGACAAACTAACTTGTCTTAGAGAGTCAGTCATGGGGAGTTGTGTCATGCAGAGACCTTTCCCTGAAGTGAGACACCCTTTTCTGGGAGCATCTTGGTTTAATAGCTTCACAGTCCACATGGGAGGGGCCAATGGGATGCTGGGGTGGAGTTCAGTCGCCTTCAAGGAATGGTTTCTCTCAGTTGCAGAGACAAAAAGAGATGAAAAGGTTAACCCCAGCTTATCCTGAGGTGGTATTACACACCTTAACAGAGTCTAAATGGTGATCCTCAAACACCCATATGTGACAATATAACTGTGTGTATATACTATATATATATTGTGGCAGTAGGGGGCAGTAGTGCACCCTTGAACCCTCAGGTATAACTCCAAACACCAGGTAAAAGTCTACGACCGTTTTATTTTCTTTTTTCACAGTGCACCAAGCACCTCCCACACTACTCATAAATCTCACAACAAATAAACTCAATAACCTCTCCTCCTCGCCCAGACACTTTGCTCCTCTCCCACCCAGCACAGCTCAGTGTCTGGACTGAGGCACGGTCCTTTTATAGCCCCTGACCCGGAGGTGTTCCTGTCCCAGCAGTCCACAGTTCCTTATTCCTTCCGGGTCAGGGCAATCAGTCTATTACTTCAACCCGGGAGCACGCCATACCTTCCTGTCACGTGACCGTGACGTACTCCCGGGTCATAAGGCACAACAGAGCCCATAAGTCCCCCCACAGCGACTCCTGGTGGCCCCCAAGGTATCCAGCAGGGCTGTGTATAAACACCACAGAGTCCATAAGGCCCTGCTGGACCTCGGGGCACGATCCCGCTGTCGGGAGAGCTCCTCCTGTCGGCCTGGGGTGCGGACCGGCCTGGGAAGCCGGCAGTCTTCCACAATATATATATATATTGTCACACACGTGCGAGTAGGAGGCAGCTAAAGGGCTTGAGTAATTGTAATAAAACATCCGACCAGGGGGCGGCGGAGTACGCTGACTGTCTTTCTCAGTTCCCTACAGACCTTTCCCGGGAAATCCTGCAAGATTCCGGCGCCTCTGAAGACGTCACTTCCGAAAGCCGGCCCCTTTGATGACGTCATTTCCGAAGCCAGCCCCTTTGATGACGTCACTTCCGAAGCCAGACCCTTTGATGACGTCACTTCTAGTTCCGGCCCCTTTGATGACATCAGTTCCTCTCAAGACCTTTAAAGCCTCCATCTTAGGCTACTATAGCAGTTCTGTTTTGGACTCTGTGATATGCACATCGTTTGTTTGATAAAGAAAACCCTTTTGCAGCTGGGAAAAACAATATATGGGGGGCTGCCCCAAACCTTTATAATGTCTTGGACTAATTTTTCTGACTATATATATATATATATATATATATACACATGTTGTGTACTGTTTGTATTATTTGACAGGTACTGTATCACATATCTATGATGTACTTCTAGCAAATGAAAGGACCTGGCAAATGTTTGCTGACTGGCTGACCAACCACAAGCATTACCTGGTAGGCAACTGCTTAATAATCAGGTTGCAATTATTAAGCGTTCATCATAGTAGGTATTATAGTGAGCTGGAAGTTAATAGGACAAAAATGGGTGCAAGGCATTAGGGCACATGTTAATGCAAAGATTATCAGGGGAAAAGGCATAAGAAAATACATTTTAAAGGCAACATATAATTTGCTAAAAAAATAAATAATCTCACCCTCTAAGATAACAACGCAGTTCTTTTTTGAGTTTGAGAATAAATTTCTCTTTTGGGTATATTTCTGACAAACAAATTAAATACATTAACAAGGGCTGTTAATGAAAAAGCAGAGCATTTATTACAGGAATTAGCCTGTTATAAAAAAAAAGCATGTATCCGCATGGACCTGGATGGATAACTAGCTACGCAGTACTGTACAAGCTTTATAAAATGATCTTTTAACCTTACACTTTTTGTTTCCTAATGCAAAATAAAAACCTCCCATTTCTGATAAAGATCAACAATCATCTACCTCCTTTATATAGAGATGTGTTTGAATGTTGGTCTAAATCCTTCAGCGTGGGAATGGTGTACTACTGATAAAGTCTGCATACACGCCAAGATAGCACTAGCTGTCAAGCTGTGGCTCCTCTGAGGTTTCTGGTTAGTTTATCAGACACTGTTGTTCGCACGATTTACCTCACCATCCTCCCTCTATAAAGCTCTGGCATCTAGAAGCCCCCATGAGAAGATGCTTTTCATCTGCTCCCTATCAGTTCCTTCACAGCTAGGGCACCCTCAGATCTGTTGGAAGGAGGGTGTTTTATGAGAAGTGCTTCACTCTGGACACTCAGCTTAAACTCTCCAGCTTGGCTGCTGCTTATCTCTGTGATTAAACACATACAGCTGAGAAAACCACATCAAAATGCAGAGGGGCTGAATTTTCAGAATGAGACTGAAAGATTCACTTTTCAGTATCAATCTGCTTGCCCTCGGCAGGAGTGTGAAGTATCCAATCTCCATGTCATTTATCTCTCCATCCATCAGATGCGCCATCTGACAGTTCATTCCTCCAACCATATTTCTACCTGTACATTCATTTTCTCACTTTCCAATAGAGAAAACCAGTACCAATAACATGGCAAGGTAGGGAGCAGCTCTGGAAGTGATGGAAACTAGGATAATTTTCAAACTAGCATTTGGTATTTCCAGCAGAGAGGGCAAACTTGACTTAATATAATAAACAAGATGGAGACCACTTGCTGAGTCAAGTAAAAGATAAATGTGAAAATTGAGAATATTTCAAAGTTTGTCCACTTTAACTTATTAAACAGATATGGTAAATTAATTAATAGATGATACAGTGGTTAGCACTGCTTCCTCACATGTCCAGGAACATGAATTTTATTAGTGATCTTATCATTGTTTGAATGGAGTTTACACATCCTCTGCATGTCAATGTGAGCATTACCCAAGTATTCCTTTTTTCCAAAAGATGTATAGTATAAGTTGACTGCTGATTAAAACTCACTGTGATGGGTCGTGTCATGGAGTTGGTCTGTTACAATGTATGGGTATGTGCATCTGATGCATGTGTGGGGGTCAAGGAGAGCTATGCGGCCCATATGCACCTCTGGACAAGAGAAGGCAGTGTTATGTATAATGTTGCAAAGCAGGGGAAAGATAATGAAGCCATTAGAATGATTTTAGAGGGCCCTTGGATAAAGAACAGATATACATACTGGAAAGGGTATGAAGTTCAGATGTCCATGGATTTCATTTCAGTGTGAGTTCATAGATATAAAAAGTTCCTTCTTGACTGAAGTGTGTAGTATAACCTTCATGAAGGTGTGTAAGGACATTGGAAGTGGCTGTTAACAAAGATATTTCACCACTCATTACAGCATGCACATCTCCTTTAATACAGTACATCAAAACCTCTATTATTGTTCCATTTCACAAAAAATCTGCAGTGCCTGAATGACAATTACCTCATTGACCTGATTGTCATAGTGATGCAGTGTTTTGAGGGACTGGTGCATTTACACATTATATCAATCATACCCTCAGATCTGGACATACACCATTTTGCCTATCTGGAAAACTGCTACATGGTTGATGCTGTTTTTACTGTGCGCCACACAGCCTTAACCGACTTAGAATGACCAAATGCATACAGTATGTGATGATACTGTTTGTGGATATTAATTAAGCATTTGTTGTAAGAAAAACTTTTTTATATTTTCAAAGAAGTCATTCATGGAGACCAGATGAGAATGTAACAACAACTACATTTATTTATATAGCACATTTTCATATAAAAGTGCTTAGCAAGATGAAGAAAGAAAATAGACAAATATAAAGATAAAATTAAGCAATACTAATTAACAGATAATAAAGTAAGGTCTGATAGCCAGGGAGGACATAAAAAACAAAAACAAAACACCTCCAGAGGGTAGGAGAAAAAAAACAAAATTTGCAGGGGTTCCGAGGCCATGAGACCTCCTAGCCCCCACTAGTCATTCTACCTAACATTAATGGTCTTCACAAGGAAGAATTAGACGATGATGATCATGTAGACCTCTGACCTTCAAACCATCAATATAGGGACTGCATGGTGCAGAACAATTCTTTCTTTACACATAGATATGCACAAATGTCTCAGTCCATGGAATCAGCAATTAATTCAACAATTCATTCCCTTTAATATTTTTCTATTACTTTACCTTATCTAATATATCACATTATGAAACTCTTAATATGGAGAATTCTACCATCTTAACCAATCAACTACAGCCACCAGTAATTCTGTATATATGTCGATTTTTCCATTATTCTAAACATCACTTTGTTAATAGGGGTGTTCTGCAGGTTTTTCCATTGATCTTTTGCTGCTATATAATAGGGGTGTCTTTGCTTTTTAAGAGGAGGTTCATTACTTATTTGCTTCATTGTAACTTTAGTAATCATGTTGATGGCTCCTCTAGGATGAGTCAAAAGCCTCATGTGCCTAAGCTTAAAACAACACTTAGTTTACCCTTTAGTTACCTTCAGTCCTTTTCCTTATCTATACTAATAAAAGGCAATGCCCTCACTGACTGACTGACTGACTGACTGACTGACTGACTGACTCACTCACTCACTCACTCATCACTAATTCTCCAACTTCCCGTGTAGGTAGAAGGCTGAAATTTGGCAGGCTAATTCCTTACAGCTTACTTACAAACGTTGGGCAGGTTTCATTTCGAAATTCTACGCGTAATGGTCATAACTGGAACCTATTTTTCTCCATATACCGCAAGTGACTGCAGCTCGATGGCCATGGGGGGTGGATTTGCGTGTCACATCATTATGCTTCCCACGTAATCACGTGAACTGACTGTGACCGCAGTACATAGAAAAGAAGGAAGAGCTCCAAAGAGCGCTGAAGAAAAACGCATACAGGCTTATTTATAAGTGCAGCTACTGCGGAAACAAAGCACGGTGTAAACCGTAAGTTTAAATTAAGTTTATAGACACGCTCCCACTGCCGTTTGTCATGCCTTCGTCGAATACTTTATTCGCAAGATACAAATTTAATGAGAAGACAATAAACGAGACTTTGGATCACTTTGTAACGGAGTTAAAATTGCTGTAGCGAGAAACTTTTAAGTGCCGGGTCTTAGCTAAAATTAAATAAAGCCGTGGACATCGCAACATCACACAAGAGAGCAGCTCACGTCAACTGACTGAACGCAGTATGAGTCATCACTTCCATGCATCAAACCTGTTCAAAAAACGCATTACACAATTGACAAGGTAGGAAAAGAATATGCTCCGAGCTGAGCTCCACAGCTAACGCGGTCTTGCAGAAGCAACTTCGTCACGCTGCCATCAAATACTCACAGAAAAATCCACAAGTTAATACACACGCTATCTCTAGAGTTTCTCCACACTTAATGTATTCCTCGCATCCCCATTATACCCTCTGATCTCCCATTTCAATTCAAATGCCTCCAATTTCCAGTAAGGCTCTGCTTCGCGATGACAAGTAATAAGCCTCAGGGACAGACCCTACAAAAGGTTGCCATTGATTTCAGGCAAGATTGCTTTTCTCCTGGACAACTAAACGTTGCATTCTCAAGAGTGAGGTTGCACAGCTTCGTCATATTACAAGTGTGCTGAACTGACAACGTGCTATACAAAGAGAACTATAACAATCGTAATAAACGAACAATAAAACAATGGCGAACCCGTGGATTAAATAAAAAGGCAGCTTCCTTGGCGAAGCAAGGAAAAAGGATGGCCTTATATTTCGTTTGTTTATAAAACAGCGGAGAAGCTGTGTAAAGGCTGCTTCACAAAAAACCAGCGGAGCGCCTTATATGAGCAGGCAGTCAGCTAAAGAA